>NC_091284.1:612311292-612611733 GCF_032444005.1 Ranitomeya imitator
ATCACACACTTAATTTTTGGGCCACATCATATCTCCAGTAGTTATAAAAAAAGGACTGCAGCTTTGTGTGTCTGTAGTATAAAGATATGAGGTGGCCCCCAAAAAAATAAATGTATTAGCTCCATAATCTCTTCTTTCTGCTTAGTCTGTGACTAGTGTTGCAGTCTGAAGAGAAAATGGAGGAAATACAGTGCAGAACTCTACTGAACAGGTCAGGTGTCAAAAAACTCATTAGTTAAGACACCTGGCCTGGTGAGTAGAGAACTGCCTTGTAGAACCTCCATTTTCTCTTCTGTGTACATAATCTATTACACACAACTAGAAGGGACAATGGTGGTCACACACGGCATATCTATGCTCACCTGCACAGGTGTCAGAAATAGAGAATTCATGAGGCTGTTATATGTGCATCATGAATTCATTATTTCTGACACCTCACTTGATGAGTATAGATCTCTTTAATGTGACAGTCAATATCTCTTCAGTCTGTGTCCAATGGATACTGCAGAACAGAATCAGGACGCAATGACGTCACCAAGCTTAAAGCAACATGGCTGCCGTCACACTAGCAGTATGTGGTCAGTGTTTTATATTAGTATTTGTAAGCCAAAACAAGGAGTGGAACAATTAGAGGTAAATTATGATATTAACATAATAACTAGCACCTCTGCCTTTATCACCCACTCTTGCTTTTGGATTACGTATATACTCGAGTATAAGGCGACCCCCCTAATTTTGCCACAAAAAACTGGGAAAACTTATTGACTCTAGTATAAGCCTAGGGTAGGAAATGCAGCAGTTACTGGTAAATTTCAAAAATAAAAATAGATGCTCTATACCGTTCATTATTGCCCCATAAGATGCTCCATATAAAGCTGTGCCATATATAATGCTCCATACTGTTCATTATTGCCCCATAGATGTGCCATAGAAAGCTCTGCCATATAGTGCTCTGCACCGTTCATTATTGCCCCATAGCTGCCATATAGTGCTGTGTGCCGTTCAGTACTGCCCCATAGCTGCCATATAGTGCTGTGTGCCGTTCAGTACTGCCCCATAGCTGCCATATAGTGCTGTGTGCCGTTCAGTACTGCCCCATACCTGCCATATAGTGCTGTGTGCCGTTCAGTACTGCCCCATAGCTGCCATATAGTGCTGTGTGCCGTTCAGTACTGCCCCATAGCTGCCATATAGTGCTGTGTGCCGTTCAGTACTGCCCCATAGCTGTGCCATAGAAAGCTCTGCCATTGTTGCTGCTGCTGCTCCCAGCGTCCGGTCCCGGCGTCTCTGCGCACTGACTGATCAGGCAGAGGGCGCCGCGCACACTATATGCGTCATCGCGCCCTCTGACCTGAACAGTCAGAGCGCAGATAGACGCCGGGAAGATGGAGCGGCGTCGGGAAGATGGAGCGACGCCCGGCGGGTGGAACGCGGACAAGTGAATATTACATACTTACCTAGTCCCAGCGATCCTGACGCTCCCTCTGCCTGTCACAGCTGTCTTCGGTGCCGCAGCCTCTTTCTCTATCAGCGGTCACCGGCACCGCTGATTAGAGAAATTAATACGCGGCTCCACCCCTATGGGAGGTGGAGCCGCCTATTCATTTTTCTAATGAGCGGTCCCACGTGACCGCTGAAGAGGGGAAGAAGCTGCAGCACAGAAGACCGTGGGACGGCAGGGGGAGCGCCAGGATCGCTGGGACTAGGTAAGTATACCTCAGCGCCCTCTCCCCCTCACCCGCCGACCCCACCGCTACCGTGACTCGAGTATAAGCCGAGAGGGGCACTTTCAGCCCCAAATTTTGGGCTGAAAATCCCGGCTTATACTCGAGTATATACAATAATATATCATTTCAGAAAATTAATGGTACAGATCTAATTACAACAGGACATTTACACAACATTGTCCTGCCATGACACACGTCCAATATCTGAATCAAAAAAGGCAGCGAATTGGTCCCGCATGTGACAAACTACTGCAGTTGACCGCAGCGGGTGATGCTGGAAATCGGGCAGTGGGTGTGCAACTGGTTCATCCAGTTCAATGTTGGGTTGCTCCTTAGCCATTATATAATTGTGCAGAACCACACAGGCTTTGACCACCTCGTAGACTGTTTCCACTTTTAGATTTATGGCTGATGCAAGAATGCGCCATTTAGAGACCAGAATGCCAAAGGAACACTCTACTGTTCTTCGGGCCCTGGTCAGCCTTTAGTTAAAGATCCCTCTAGTGTGGTTCAAGTCCCGACTGGAATAGGGCTTCAGTAGGTTTTCACACATCTGAAAGGCCACATCCCCAACCATAACAAATGGCATCGGTGGACCTTGAGTGTTGAGGAGAGGCTGTGGCGGGGGAAAATTGAAATTTTTGCCATACACACGGTGGCCCATATTCGAGTTCTTGAAAGTCTGGGAATCGTTGCCACAGCCAAAAGTTCCAATGACCACGGCGATGAAGCGACAGTTCGCATCAGCTATTGCCATGAGCACAACAGAAAAATATTTTTTATAGTTGAAATACTCCGATCCTGTTCTGGCAGGTTTGATAATGCGGACGTGCTTTCCATCCACCGCTCCTCAACAGTTGGGGAAATCACACACACTCCAGAATTTTTCCGCAATTTCAAGTCACATGTCCACGGTGGGTAGGGGTATAAACTCATCCCGGAGTACATTCTACAAAGCTCGACAGGTGTCCGCAACTATTCCGGACAGGGTAGATATTCCAAGCAGGTATTCGAAGTGGAGGGAATGATAAACTCTCTCCGGTTGCCAGAAATCTGTAAGAAAAAGAAACCCCCCAAAAATTACAAACTATTCTATTTATGGTGTGGTTACGCTAAAGAAAGAAAGGAACATACCCAAAACATACATGTCAGAAAACACAAAATTTGGACTGTCATTGGTTTAGATTTGGAACGTACCTTAATGTAACCAGCAGACGTTCCTCTGGTGGAATCGCTCTACAGAGCTGGGTGTCCTGTCTCCGTATAACTCCTTGGACACGAGCAAGCAAATCCCGGAACGAGTCTTGCGACATCCTTGTATATTCATGGAATTTCTCCGGGTTGGCATTAAGCTCGCCATACAGCGTGTGGCTCCACGGCTCTCACGTAGTTCGATAATGGGGTGTCTCCAAAAACGCCTACGTTATCTCCTGCTCCATCTTTCGCGATTTCTGTCTTGCTCCCAAGCAAAAGCACAGGCAAGAAACAGCTTGATGCTTTAATCCAGGTTGAAATAAAAGCTCTCCATGCAAAGATCCATCATGACACAGGATACAGGAACAAAATCAGAAGATTACAGCCGTTTAGGGGTCTATATAAAGAAATACCATAATACACGCCCTCTGTAGTCCCATTGGCGGTGTCTGGTTATCTAGATTTTTCTCTTGTGAAATTTGTCATCATGCGCACCAAAAAACGCAAACGCAGAAAAAACGCATATAAACGCGTACAAACGCGCCGTTTTTTAAACCGCATGCGTCTAAAAAAAAATGCAGCGTTTGTAGGCGTTTATATGCGTTTTTTCCACCACTTGCGGATGCGGATTAAACGCTGCGGTTTTAAACGCAAATGTGAAACTAGCCTAAGGGACACAACAGGCAGGTCCGTGATACTGTTGTGGAGACGTTTAACCCCTTTACTACCAAGGGTGATTTGCATGTTAATGACCGGGCCAATTTTTACAATTCTGACCACTGTCCCTTTATGAGGTTACTAGATGGTGGCCCAATTCTAATGTATCTGGTATTCTAGAATATGTAAGTAGTATACAGCACAGGCTACGTACTATATTGCACAGTGACGCAGTATATAACACAACCGACGTAGTATCTCACATAGCTACGTATTATATAACAGAGCTACGAAGTATGTAACAGCGTACGTAGTATATAGCAGAGCTATGTAGAATATAACCAGCCACGTAGTATATTGCAAAGGTATGTAGTATATTGGTCAGCCACGTAGTATATAGCAGAGCCACGTAGTATATAACATAGCCACGTAGTATTTTGTAGAGCCACGTAGTATATTGCACAGGTACGTAGTATATTGCACAGCCACGTAGTATATAACACAGTCACGTAGTGTATTGCACAGCTACGTAGTGTATTGCACAGCTACGTAGTATATTGGTCAGCAATGTAGTATATAGCAGAGCCACGTAGTATATAACATAGCCGCGTAGTATATTGCAGAGGCACATAGTATATTGAATAGCTGTGTAGTATATTGCACAGCCACGTAGTATAACAGAGCCACGTAGTGTATTGCACAGTCGACGTAGTATATACCAGAACCGACACAGCCACATAGTATATTGCACAGCTACGTAGTATATAACACAGAACACGTAGTATATTGCACAGCCACGTTGTATATTGCACAGTCACGTTGTATATTGCCCAGCTACACAGTATAAAGCAGAGATGTAGTATATAATAGAGCCCACGCAGTATGTAACAGCCCACGTAGTATATAGCAATGTGGGCACTATATGCGTGGTTATAAAAGACAAAATAAAAAATAAACATGTACTCACCTTCCGAATGGCCCTTGAAGTCCTGGCGCCTGTGTGCGGTGCACACGGCAGCTTCCGGTCCCAGGGTTGGTATGAGCGCAGGACCTGTGATGGCAGGTCCTTCTCGCAAAGCATCCTTGGCACCGGAACCTGCCGCTTGCACTGCCGAGGACAGCGCGACAGAGGGTGAGAATAACCTTTTTTTATTATTTATTATTATTAACATTAGATCTTTTTACTATTGATGCTGCATACGCAGCATCAATAGTAAAAAGTTGGTCACACAGGGTTAATAGCAGCGTTAATGGAGTGTGTTACACCGCGGTCCGTTAACACTGGCATTAACCCTATGCGAGCACTCAGTGCTGACTGCAGGGCAGTAAAGCAGCGGCCACTTCGCTGCCAGACTATGACCGTCGCTGATTGGTCATGGCAATGGTCGTGGGCGTTTTGCCACGACCAAACAGCGACTTGGATTTCCATGACAGACAGAGGCCACGACCAATGATTATCCGTGACACAGACAGACGGAAGAGACCCTTAGACAATTATATAGTAGACTAGATTGTGGCCCGATTCTAACGCATCGGGTATTCTAGAATATGCATGTCCCCGTAGTATATGGACAATGATGATTCCAGAATTCGCGGCAGACTGTGCCCGTCGCTGATTGGTCGAGGCAACCTTTATGACATCATCGTCACCATGGCAACCATTATGACATCATCGTCGCTGTGCCCATCGCTGATTGGTCGAGGCAACCTTTATGACATCATTGTCGCCATGGCAACCATTATGACATAGTCGCTGTGCCCGTTGCTGATTGGTCGAGGCCTGGCGGCCTCGACCAATCAGAGGCGCGGGATTTCTACGTCGATACTGTGCCCGTCTCTGATTGGTCGAGGCCTGGCGGCCTCGACCAATCAGAGACGCGGGATTTCCAGGACAGACAGACAGACAGACAGAAAGACAGACGGAAAAACCCTTAGACAATTATATATACACAGGTCCTTCTCAAAAAATTAGCATATAGTGTTAAATTTCATTATTTACCATAATGTAATGATTACAATTAAACTTTCATATATTATAGATTCATTATCCACCAACTGAAATTTGTCAGGTCTTTTATTGTTTTAATACTGATGATTTTGGCATACAACTCCTGATAACCCAAAAAACCTGTCTCAATAAATTAGCATATCAAGAAAAGGTTCTCTAAACGACCTATTACCCTAATCTTCTGAATCAACTAATTAACTCTAAACACATGCAAAAGATACCTGAGGCTTTTATAAACTCCCTGCCTGGTTCATTACTCAAAACCCCCATCATGGGTAAGACTAGGGACCTGACAGATGTCAAGAAGGCCATCATTGACACCCTCAAGCAAGAGGGTAAGACCCAGAAAGAAATTTCTCAACAAATAGGCTGTTCCCAGAGTGCTGTATCAAGGCACCTCAATGGTAAGTCTGTTGGAAGGAAACAATGTGGCAGAAAACGCTGTACAACGAGAAGAGGAGACCGGACCCTGAGGAAGATTGTGGAGAAGGACCGATTCCAGACCTTGGGGAACCTGAGGAAGCAGTGGACTGAGTCTGGTGTGGAAACATCCAGAGCCACCGTGCACAGGCGTGTGCAGGAAATGGGCTACAGGTGCCGCATTCCCCAGGTAAAGCCACATTTGAACCATAAACAGCGGCAGAGGCGCCTGACCTGGGCTACAGAGAAGCAGCACTGGACTGCTGCTAAGTGGTCCCAAGTACTTTTTTCTGATGAAAGCAAATTTTGCATGTCATTCGGAAATCAAGGTGCCAGAGTCTGGAGGAAGACTGGGGAGAAGGAAATGCAAAAATGCCTGAAGTCCAGTGTCAAGTACCCACAGTCAGTGATGGTGTGGGGTGCCATGTCAGCTGCTGGTGTTGGTCCACTGTGTTTCATCAAGGGCAGGGTCAATGCAGCTAGCTATCAGGAGATTTTGGGGCACTTCATGCTTCCATCGGCTGAAATGCTTTATGGAGATGAAGATTTCATTTTTCAGCACGACCTGGCACCTGCTCACAGTGCCAAAACCACTGGTAAATGGTTTACTGACCATGGTATTACTGTGCTCAATTGGCCTGCCAACTCTCCTGACCTGAACCCCATAGAGAATCTGTGGGATATTGTGAAGAGAAAGTTGAGAGACGCAAGACCCAACACTCTGGATGAGCTTAAGGCCGCTATTGAAGCATCCTGGGCCTCCATAACATCTCAGCAGTGTCACAGGCTGATTGCCTCCATGCCACGCCGCATTGAAGCAGTCATTTCTGCCAAAGGATTCCCGACCAAGTATTGAGTGCATAACTGAACATTATTATTTGATGGTTTTTTTGTTTGTTATTAAAAAACACTTTTATTTGATTGGATGGGTGAAATATGCTAATTTATTGAGACAGGTTTTTTGGGTTATCAGGAGTTGTATGCCAAAATCATCAGTATTAAAACAATAAAAGACCTGACAAATTTCAGTTGGTGGATAATGAATCTATAATATATGAAAGTTTAATTGTAATCATTACATTATGGTAAATAATGAAATTTAACACTATATGCTAATTTTTTGAGAAGGACCTGTAGATAACTGGAACACTTCAACGGATCCCGGTGATGCTGAGATTGTTTTCTCATGACATATTGTACTTCATGATAGTGGTAAAATTTCTTTGATATTACCTGCGTTTGTGAAAAAAATGGAAATTTGGCTAAAATTTTGAAAATTTCCCAATTTTCCAACTTTGAATTTTTATGCAATTAAATCACAGAGATATGTCACACAAAATACTTAAGTAACATTTGCCACATGTCTACTTTACATCAGCACAATTTTGGAACCAAAATGTTTTTTTGCTAAGGTTAAAAGCTGACCAGCAATTTCTCATTTTTACAACACCATTTTTTTTTTTTTTTTTTGTAGGGACCATATCTCATTGGAAGTCATTTTGAGGGGTCTATATGATAGAAAATAACCAAGTGTGACACCATTCTAAAAACTGCACCCCTCAAGGTGCTCAAAACCCCATTCATTATTAACCCTTCAGGCGTTTCACAGGAATTTTTGGAATATTTAAAAAAAAAAAATGAACATTTAACTTTTTTTTTTTTTTTCCACAAAAAATTTACTTCAGCTCCAATTTGTTTTATTTTACCAAGGGTAACAGGAGAAAATGGACCCCAAAAGTTGTTGTACAATTTGTCCCGCGCACGCCGATACCCCCATATGTGGGGGTAAACCACTGTTTGGGCGCATGGCAGAGCTCGTAAGCGAAGGAGCGCCATTTGACTTTTCAATGCAAAATTGACTGGAATTGAGATGGGATGCCATGTTGCATTTGGAGAGCCCCTGATGTGCCTAAATATTGAAACCCCCCACAAGTGACACCATTTTGGAAACTAGACCCCCTAAGGAACTAATCTAGATGTGTGGTGAGCACTTTGACCCACCAAGTGCTTCACAGAAGTTTATAATGCAGAGCCGTAAAAATAAAAAATCATTTTTTCACAAAAATTATATTTTCGCCCCCAATTTTTTATTTTCTCAAGGGTAAGAGAAGAAATTGGACCCCACAAGTTGTTGTGCAATTTGTCCTGAGTACGGTGATAACACATATGTGGGGGTAAACCACTGTTTGGGCGCAAGGGAGAGCTCAGAAGGGAAGGAGCGCCATTTGACTTTTCAATGCAAAATTTACTGGAATTGAGATGGGACGCCATGTTGCGTTTGGAGAGCCACTGATGTGCCTAAACATTGAAACCCACCCACAAGTGACACCATTTTGGAAAGTAGACCCCCTAAGGAACTCGTCTAGATGTGTTGAGAGAGCTTTGAACCCCCAAGTGTTTCACTACAGTTTATAACGCAGAGCCGTGAAAATAAAAAAATCCTTTTTTTTTTTTCCACAAAAATTATTTTGTAGTCCCCAGTTTTGTATTTTCCCAAGGGTAACAGGAGAAACTGGACCTCAAAAGTTGTTGTCCAATGTGTCCTGAGTACGCCGATACCCCATATGTTGGGGTAAACCCGTTTGGGTGCACGGGAGAGCTCGGAAGGGAAGGAGTTATACTTTTTCAACGCAGAATTGGCTGGAATTGAGTTCGGACGCCATGTCGCGTTTGGAGAGCCCCTGATGTGCCTAAACAGTGGAAACCCCCCAATTATAACAAATCCTAATCCAAACACACCCCTAACCCTAATCTCAACGGTAACCATAACCACACCCCTAACCTCAACCATATTCCCAACCGTAAATGTAATACAAACCCTAACTGTAGCCCCAACCCTAACTGTAGCCCTAACCCTAATGGGAAAATGAAAATAAATACATTTTTTTAATTGTTTTATTTTTCCCTAACTAAGGGGGTGATGAAGGGGGGTTTAATTTACTATTTATAGCGGGTTTTCCAGCGGATTTTTACGATCGGCATCCGTCACACACACTAAAAGACACTTTTTATTGCAAAAAAATATTTTTTGCGTTACCACATTTTGAGGGCTATAATTTTTTTTCCACATTTTGAGTCATGTGAGGTCTTGTTTTTTGCGGGACGAGTTGACATTTTTATTGGTAACAGTTTCGGGCACGTGACATTTTTTGATTGCTTTTTATTCCGATTTTTGTAAGGAAGAATGACCAAAAACCAGCTATTCATGAATTTCTTTTGGGGGAGGCGTTTATACCGTTCCGCGTTTGGTAAAATGGATAAAGCAGTTTTATTCTACGGGTCAGTACAATTACAGCGATACCTCATTTATATCATTTTTTTATGTTTTGGCGCTTTTATACGATAAAAACTATTTTATAGAAAAAATTATTTTTGCATCACTTTATTCTGAGGACTATAACTTTTATATTTTTTCGCTGATGATCCTGTATGGCGGCTCGTTTTTTGCAGGACCAGATGACGTTTTCAGCGGGACCAGATGACGTTTTCAGCGGTACCATGGTTATTTATATCCGTCTTTTTGATCGCGTGTTATTCCACTTTTTGTTCGGCGGTATGATAAAGCTTTTTTGCCTCTTTTTTTTACGGTGTTCACTGAAGGGGCTAACTAGTGGGACAGCTTTATAGGTTGGGTCGCTACGGACGCAGAAATACTAAATATGTGCGGGGGGGGGGAAGAGGGGCATCATGTTATAGTGTAAGATCACTGATCTGACACTTTGCTGTGCACTGTGTCAGATCAGCGATCTGACGTGCACTCCTGGAGGCTTCCCAGCGCCTGCTCTGAGCAGTTGCTGTTAAGGCACCTCCCTGCAGGACCCGGATGCAGCTCCGCAGCCATTTTGGATCCGGGCCTGCAAGGAGGAAGAGGTAAGAGACCCTCGGAGCAACGCGATCACATCGTGTTACTCCGAGGGTCTCAGGGAAGCATGCAAGGAGCCCCCTCGCTGCGCTATTACTCCCTATACCACTGGAACACTGCGATCATGTATGGTCCATGACCGCTCCTAACACATAGTGTCGGATGTCCTATCGTCCTGTAGCCTTAACATCTCACGCTATGAAGGCCTTGGAAAGATTAGTGCTTGCTCACTTAAGACCAAGGGTCAATGCTTTTATCGATCCCCTTCAGTTTGCCTACCGACATAGATTGGGGGTGGATGATGCTATTCTTTCTCTGTTACATAGGGTACACTCATTTCTGGAGACTGACGGAACCACGGTGCGAGCGATGTTCTTTGATTTCTCGAGTGCATTTAACTCCCTGCAGCCACTTTTACTACACAAAAAGATGACTGATATGAAGGTGGAGGTGGGGATGAGAAATTGGATAACTGACTACCTATCAGATCGGCCACAGTTTGTACAGATGGGAGCAGTGGTGTCAAGCAGATTATTGAGCAGTGTAGGTGCCCCCCAGGGAACGGTGCTTGCGCCCTTTCTATTCACACTGTATACTTCAGACTTTCAGTATAAATCTGAACTTTGCCACCTTCAAAAATTTTCGGATGACTCCGTGGTTGTGGGACGTATTAGGGGAGATCAGGGGGATGAGGAATACAGAAGGGTGGTGTCGAATTTCGTGGATTGGTGCAATGGTAAATATCTACAACTGAATGTTAAGAAAACTAAGGAGTTGGTGGCCAACTATAGCAGGATAAAGATAGAATGCTTACCGATCACTATTGCTGGTCAGGAGGTCGAGCAGGTGGAGAG
The DNA here is from genome assembly GCF_032444005.1 of Ranitomeya imitator. Classification (NCBI taxonomy): domain Eukaryota; kingdom Metazoa; phylum Chordata; class Amphibia; order Anura; family Dendrobatidae; genus Ranitomeya; species Ranitomeya imitator. The sequence continues at coordinate 612,322,015 of NC_091284.1, forward strand.
TTAAAAATATTTGGGGGTCCATTTGGATAGCAAACTGGACTGGAGATGCCACTCAGAGTTTGTCTACAAGAAGGGGATGAGCAGATTGTATTTCCTAAGGAAACTGAGGTCTTTTAATGTGTGTAGCAAAATGTTAGAAATGTTCTACCAATCTGTAGTGGCAAGTGCCATCTTTTTTGCAATCACGTGCTGGTGTAGTAGTGTGCGGGCCTCTGATGCTAATAAGCTGACTAAGATTATTAAGAAGGCAAGTTCTGCTGTGGGCTGCAAGCTGGACTCTTTTGGGGAGGTAGTGGAGAGAAGAACTCTGAAAAAGTGTATGGCAATTATGAACAATAATGCACATCCATTATATGAGCTATTCATGAGACAGAAGAGCACCTTCAGTAACCGGCTAATACTTCTGAGGTGTAAGAAGGAAAAATATAGGAAATCGTTTGTGCCAACTGCCATGGGAATGTACAACAATAACATTAGGGTTAAACTACCAAGGTGAATGTCTACTTATTTCTCTACATTTCAGTTCACTTGTTGTGTATGTCCTATTCTAATGTATAATGTATAATGTTCTTCTGTCAACTCCACTGTCATGTCAACTATGTAATTCCTTTATGATTTTTATGATTTAAGTTGTGCTGCTGTGATACCATAATTTCCCACGGGATCAATAAAGTGTATCGTATCGTATCGTAAATACAGGACCATTCTTGAAGAAAACCTGATGGAGTCTGCAAAAGACCTGAGACTGGGACGGAGATTTGTCTTCCAACAAGACAATGATCCCAAACATAAAAGCAAAATCTACAATGGAATGGTTCACAAACGTATCCAGGTGTTAGAATGGCCAAGTCAAAGTCCACACCTCTATCCAATCGAGAATCTGTGGAAAGAGCTGACAACTGCTGTTCACAAACGATCTCAATCAAACCTCACTGAGCTCGAGCTGTTTGCCAAGGAAGAATGGGCAAGAATTTCAGTCTCTCGATGTACAAAACTGATAGAGACATACCCCATGCGACTGGCAGCTGTAATTGCAGCAAAAGGTGGCGAATAATATTGAACGCCCCACTTTTCAGTTTTTGAATTTCCGCAAAAATTTTAAACCACCAATACATTTCGTTCAACTTCACAATTGTGTTCCACTTGTTGTTGATTCTTCACTAGTGATGAGCGAATATACTCGTTGCTCGGGTGGTCTCCGAGTATTTGTTAGTGTTCGGAGATTTCGTTATCTTTGCCGCTGCTAGATGATTTGCGACTACTAGACAGCTTGATTACATGTGGAGATTCCGTAGCAACCAGGCAACCCCCCACATGTACTTAGGCTGGCTAATAGCTGTAAATCAAGCAGCTGAAACAGCAAAAACTAAATCTCCAAACACTAACAAACACTCGGAGATCACCCGAGCGTGCTCGGGAAAAACCGAACAATGAGTATATTCGCTCATCACTCTTCTTCACCAAAAATTTACATTTGGTATCTTTATGTTTGAAGCATGATATGAGGGAAATGGTTGAAAAGTTCCAGGGAGCCGAGTACTTTCGCAAGGCACTGTATATGTGTATATACATACACATTTCTTAAATAAAACTGGTATTTTAAGAGGGGTGTGTAGACTTCTTATAACTACTGTAGTCAAATGGGAGGTCCTATTCTTACAATACTGATACTGAAACCATCTTTCCCAATAGCACCTTGCAACTACTCAATGCTGCACACCTCTCTCTCTCCCTTTCCTGTGTGCTCCTGACTAGCCCCAATTCTCTGAATTAATGACTCAGAGCTGTGCTGGAAGCCAGCAGACTGATTACTGTGTAAAATGGCAAAGGCTTTTAACACAGCTCTGATCAGCTGCATCGATGATTAAGCTGTTCTATGCCTAGATTACTCTTTATGCACTGTATGCTCCTGTAAACAACTTGACCTTGCAAGGGGTTGTGCTGTCTAAATTGAACCCACCCAGCATATGCGCTGTGTGGAATCGCCAGTCTCTGAGCATAGACCAGCAAGTTCATATGCATGATGCATATTCCTAGCCAGAGCCCATCTAGTGGGAGCGGAATTGCTCCATACACAAGTAAAATACATTTTGGGGTGGTTTTTTTCTCTTTAGTACTAAACCTAACACATGTATATCTCTGCCAAGAAATGTGAAGACAATTAAAAAAAAAATTTGAATAGGGTACAATCTAAAAAACATAGGTACTTGGCAAGATTAGAGGTCACTATAACTGGCTAACCACCACTTTAATAGCTGAGAAGCTTTAGCATTTTCCGAAAACTCTCTCACAGCAAATGTCACTTTCAATGACAAGTTCAGAAAGGTTTTCTATGCAACGCATGTGTTGAACCAAGGCATGGGATTGACTAGAGCAGTAAATCAGGACAGAAGGACATTCCACATAACTAGATAAGTTTAGAATAGAAAGAAAAGTGTAGAGCTACATTAATATACACTGCTCAAAAAATAAAAGGGACCACTAAAATCCCACATCCTAGATATCACTGAATGAAATATTCCTGTTGTAAATCTTTATTCATTACATAGTGGAATGTGTTCAGAACAATAAAACCTAAAAATGATCAACATAAATCACAACTAGTATCCCACGGAGGTCTGGAGTTGGAATGATGCTCAAAAACAAAGTGGAAAATGAAGTTACAGGCTGATCCAACTTCAGTGGAAATGCCTCAAGACAGGGAAATGATGCTCAGTAGTGTGTGTGGCCTCCACGTGCCTGTATGACCTCCTTACAACACCTGGGCATGCTCCTGATGAGGCGGCGGATTGTCTCCTGAGGGATCTCCTCCTAGACCTGGACTAAAGCACCCGCCAACTCCTGGATAGTCTGTCGTGCAACGTGACGTTCGTGGATGGTGCGAGATATGATGTCCCAGATGTGTTCAATTGGATTCAGGTCTGCGGAACGGGCAAGCCAGACCATAGCTTCAATGCCTGACACTCTCCTTCCACAGACACTCTGCCTTCAACTGCTGACACACTCCAGCCACATGAGGTCTGGCATTGTCCTACATTAGGAGGAACCCAGGGCCAACCGCACCAGCATATAGTCTCACAAGGGGTCTGAAGATCTCAGCTCGGTACCTAATGGCAGTCATGCTACCTCTGGCGAGCACATGGAAGGCTGTGCGGCCCTCCAAAGAAACGCCACCCCACACCATTACTGACCCACTGCCAAACCGATCATGCTGAAGGATGTTGCAGGCAGATCCCTCTCCACGTCGTCTCCAGACTGTCATGTCTGTCACATGTGCTCAGTGTGAACCTGCTTTTATCTATGAAGAGCACAGGGCGCCAGTGGCGAATTTGCCAATCCTTGTGTTCTGTGGCAAATGCCAAGCGTCCTGCACGGTGTTGGGCTGTGAGCACAACCCCTATCTGTGGACGTCAAGCACTCAGACCATCCTCATCGAGTCGGTTTCTAACCGTTTGTGCAGACACATGCACATTAGTGGCCTGCTGGAGGTAATTTTGCAGGGCTCTGGCAGTGCTCTTCCTGTTCCTCCTTGCACAGAGGCTGAGGTAGCGGTACTGCTGCTGGGTTGTTGCCCTCCTACGGCCCCCTCCACGTCTCCAGGTGTTCTGGCCTGTCTCCTGGTAGCGCCTCTGGACACTATGCTGACAGACACAGCAAACCTTCTTGCCACAGCTCGCAATGATGTGCCATCCTGGGTTGCACTACCTGAGCCACTTGTGTGGGTTGTAGAGTCCGCTCCATGCTACCACGAGTCTGAAAGCACAACCAACATTCAAAAGTGACCAAAACATCAACCAGAAAGCATTGGTACTGAGATGTGGTCTGTGGTCCCCACCTGCAGAAGCACTCCTTTATTGAGGGTGTCTTGCCAATAATTTATATCTGTTGTCTATTCCATTTGCACAACAGCATGTGAAATTGATTGTCAAACAGTGTTGCTTTCTAAGTGGACAGTTTGATTACACAGTACATGGAGTTATATTCTGTTTAAGGTTGTGTGCACACGTTGCGTTTTTTTCGCGGTTTTTCCCGATAAAAACGCTATAAAAACGCATACAATAAGCATCCCATCATTTAGAATGAATTCTGCATGTTTTGTGCACGATGCATTTTTTTCTGCGAAAAAAAACGCATCGCGGTAAAAACCGCAGCATGTTCATTAATTTTGCGGGGTTTTTTTTTAGGATTTCCCACTACAAAATGCATTGGGAAATGTCCGGAAAAAACCGCGGCAAAACCACATGCAGATTTCTTGCGGATTTCTTGCAGAAAATATCCGGTTTTTCTCAGGAATTTTCTGCGAGAAATCCTGAACGTGTGCACATAGCCTCAGGATTTCTCGCAGAAAATTCCTGAGAAAAAACGGATATTTTCTGCAAGAAATCCGCAAGAAATCTGCATGCGTCAAACACACCGCCGTACTATGAGGGGCCCTGTGCCAGTGCCAATGAGTGGCCCCCCCCTGCTTGCTCAGGATCACAGCACTTGCAAAGTTGAAATACTTACCTCTCCCTGCTCCACCGCCGTGACGTATTCCGCGTTTCCTGGGCCCACGAAAATCTTGAGCCAGCCCTACCCCCCCCACAACTTTAGCCAAATGACCCCCTGTTTTCAATGCCTAACTATTATTATAAAGTAAATTAAGATTGACAAGCTTAAGTAATAAGAATTGATGTCTTTTGCATTAAAATGGGCACTGTAGGGGTTTTCCTTTCCTCCACTCACTGCCGACTTTGATTCCCCATTGACTTGCATTGGGTTTCGCGTTTCAGTCAACCCCCGACTTATCGCAATAATCGGCAGATGTCACCCGACCCGACTTTTGACAAAGTCAGGTTTCACGAAACCCGACTCGATCCGAAAAAAGTAAAAGTCGCTCAACTCTACTTCAGAGTATTTTTCTGATTCATCATCGGAATACCCACTCCCTAATGCCATTAGAAGGAACACAGTATACAACAAGGGTAATTATAAAGGAATCCAATTATAATTTGGAAACAAAAACATAAGAGGAGGAGGAAAGGGGACAGGAAAGATAAGGATACCGCCAAACAGCTGCCAAGAATCAAGAATGCTTAAATTTACCAGTGGTTAATTTATCTAGCCACATCATTAGTGACTCAGTGTTACAACTATCAAAAGGACATGTCCGTTGCGTGCAAAGTACTGCCGGCTTTTGAACGCAGGTGAATCCGCATTTTTTCATTGAACCACGAAGATTTACCACATCCAATACATTGTATGGGTGAAATTTATCTTGTAATCCAAAATGATATGTAAAATCTTCAACTCAATCCACACAAAACAGCCCCCACTCAGGTTCATCATCTGTTAATGGAAATTTAGGGGTGGTTCCATATTACTGGTAGCACAAAGACTGTGGATAAGGGCTATGGCCCCTTGTCCCCAAAAGAAATTCAGCAAATTCTGCGTTCCCAAATTAGTACCATTTTTGGGAACATTTTAGATCGCTTTCTATTCTGTTTTTTTGGGAGACAAAATGAATTAAAACCTGCAATTGAGGATATACAGTTCTGGCAACAATTACGAGACCACCACATCAAAACCCTGTCATGGGCAGCCCAATCTCCAGACCTGAACCCCATTGAAAACCTCTGGAATGTAATCAAGAGGATGATGAACAGTCACAAGCCATCAAGCAAAGAAGAACTGCTTAAATTTTTGCACCAGAAACAGTGTGAAAGACTGGTGGAAAGCATGTCAAGATGCGTGAAAGCTGTAGATTAAAAGTCATGGTTATTCCACAAAATATTGATTTCGGAACTCTTCCTGAGTTATTATTTATTGTTATAGCGCCATTTATTCCATGGCGCTTTACATGTAAGGAGGGGTATACATAAAAACAAGTACAATAATCTTAAACAATACAAGTCATAACTGGTACAGGATGAGAGAGGACCCTGCCCGCGAAGGCTCACAATCAACAAGGGATGGGTGAGAACACAGTAGGCGACGGTAGAGCTGGTCTTGCAGCGGTTTGGTCAATCGGTGGTTACTGCAGGTTATAGGCTTGTCGGAAGAGGTGGGTCTTCAGGCTCTTTTTGTATAAATCAGGTTTATTGAAGCAAATAAACAATACAAACAATGGTACAGTGCTGAAACAATTATTAAACTCAACGGGGTACAACCCGTAGATCGTACAAAAAGAGAAAGTCTCAGCAAATATTAAATGTAGTTGGCCACTGCCAACGATAACACTTTCAAGTTAGCAATGATACTTTTCATTGTTGAAACATAAACAGCATCAAAGGCAATCAAGCATTACTAGATATATTTAATTGTTTATATTAGTATAGAATGTCACTAGATATAAGAAGCAGAAGTAGAAAGAATTAAAGAAACGGAAAGAGGAGGAAAGAAAGAAGAGAAAAAGAAAGGAAAAAAAAGGGGAGGGGAGGAAAGGGGAGGAGGAGGGGGGGAAAGGAAAGCGGGTGAAGGTAAGAGGGTACGCTAGGTATGAGGAATGCGGCACCCCTCCCGGGCCGACCCCAGGCCCCATGTAGTGGAGAGAAGAACATTGCGTCACCAACATTGGCTTTAGGCCACGACAGCAGGCCAGAGGATAGGGGCAACAACCATTACGCGAACGCTCCCATATCGGCTCCAGATATTAATTAGGACCTGGACAACCATACGTCCAACTCCGGGGTCTCCCTGAATACAATCCATGAAGCCCAAGTGTTAAAAAATTTCGCCGAATCCCCCATGGATTCACTTATCAATTGTTCCATTCTGTAAATGTTGTTAAGCTCCGCAACAAAATCGGAGCCTGAGGGGTAACGATCCTGCTTCCAGTATCTAGGAATCAAATTCCTGGCAGCCGTAAGAAAATGTCTGAGAAGACTCCTCTTAAAACCAGATATCGACATGTCACACAGAGACAAGAGGGCTAGTTCCACTGTGGGTTGTATTTTGCGAAAGGATAATTTGTTATGGAGATCGAAAACTAGCATCCAGAATTTCTTTATGGGTGGACATTCCCACCAGATATGGACATAAGTCCCTTTTTCTGATGTGCATCTCCAACAGATATCCGGTATCACCGGGAACATAGCGTGAACCTGGCAGGGGCATCTATACCACCTCGACAGAACCTTGTAACTCCTCTCCTGTGACACAGCCGACAGCGAAGTCCTAAAGGTGAACAGAAAAATCTTATCTCTTTCCTCTTGGGACAATGAAATCCCCAAGTCACTCTCCCATCTTGAGAAAAACGTTGGGAAGTCAAGTGTTGGGGTCTGACTCTCCTGGAAAAGATGATATAAGAGGGACACCTTACGAGACGGGGGCTCCTCAGCTAGACAAATTTTCTCGAAAGGGGTTAACAACCCCATGGACTTATTAAGTTTAAATGATGTGCCTATGAAGCTCTTTAGCTGTTCGTAAAAGAACCAAGAGCCCTCAGAAGGTTCCCCCCCCCTGGTATATTTCGTGTAGGGACTTAATACCTGTCTGATTTATGAAGTCAAATATAATGGGTCTTGAAGCTCTGTTTTTACTCAGGAAATTTTCCCTACGGAGACCTGCGGGGAAGTGAGGATTGTCGTAAATTGGGGTTAGTGGACCCGGGGCTGTAGAGGTTATAGTATTTCTGCCACTCTGTCGTACAAGTAGAAGCATGTTCCTAGTCATGAATGGAAGGTTCGACCTCAAACCCCCCTCGCCCCCCCCCCCCCCCCGCCCGTGTTCCATAGTATCGTCTGAGGATCCCCGCCAACGAGATCATCCTCCAGGCCCACCCATTTCTTGTTGTTACTGCTGTGGTATAGGTCTAAAATGCAAGTACCTAATGAGGCACGAATATATACTAGGAAGTTTGGTAGGCCAATTCCCCCCCTCTTCTTGGACCTGCTTAATACAAAATGTGATATTCTTGATCTAGCATGAGACCAGACCAATCGGATGACCGCTTTCTTGAGTCGCGAGAAGGAGGACGCGGGAAGATATAACGGGATTGTCTGGAAATAATATAAAAGGCTAGGCAATAAGTCCATTTTAATTACATTAACTCTACCAAACCAAGACAGTTGAAGTTTATGCCACTTCTCTAAGTCCAGCTCCGCTTTCTGCAACGCCTTTTTAAAGTTTGCATCGTACAAACCAGATGTTTTGGCTGTTATTCTGATCCCCAGATATGGAAGTGAATCGAAGCGCCAACCAAACGGGAAAGAGGCTCGCAGCCCACTCACCTCAGATGGTGGTAGGGATATGTTTAAGGCCATGGATTTATGGGAATTAATTTTGAAATTGCTTAGGTGACCGAATTTCGATAATTCTAAAATGATCTTCAGGCTCTTTTTGAAGGTTTCGATGGTAGGTTAGAGTCTGATATGTTGTGGTAGAGAGTTCCAGAGTAGGAGTGATGCGCAAGAGAAATCTTGTATGCGATTGTGGGAAGAGGAGATAAGAGGGGAATAGAGAAGGAGATCTTGTGAGGATCGAAGGTTGCGTGCAGGAAGGTACCGGGAGAAGAGGTCACAGATGTATGGAGGAGACAGCTTGTGGATGCCTTTGTATGTCATGGTTAGGGTTTTGTACTGGAGTCTCTGGGTAATGGGGAGCCAGTGAAGGGATTGACAGAGGGGAGAGGCCGGGGAATAGCGGGGGGACAGGTGGATTAGTCAGGCAGCAGAGTTTAGAATAGATTGGAGGGGTGCAAGAGTGTTCAAGGGGAGGCCACAGAGCAGGAGGTTGCAGTAGTAAAGGCGAGAGATGATGAGGGCATGGACTAGGGTTTTTGCAGATTCTTGGTTGAGGAATGAACGGGTTTGTGAAATATTTTTGAGTTGAAGTCGGCAAGAAGTGGAAAGGGCTTGGATATGTGGTTTGAAGGAGAGATCAGCGTCAAGGATTACCCCGAGGCAGCGAGCTTATGGGACTGGGGAGAGTGGGCAGCCATTTACTGTAATGGATAGGTTCGTTGGGGGGGAAGGGGGTCACGTGAGATGGGGGAAAGATGATGAATTCTGTTTTGTCCATGTTAAGTTTCAGAAATCTAGCGGAGAAGAAGGATGAAATAGTGGACAGACATTGAGGGATTCTGGTTAGTAGAGTGGTGATATCTGGTCCAGAGATGTAGATCTGTGTGTCATCAGCATAGAGATGATACTGAAAGCCTTGAGATTCTATGAGCTGTCCCAGGCCAAAGGTGTAAATGGAGAAGAGCAGGGGCCCTAGGACTGAACCTTGTGGGACTCCGACAGATAGGGGGCGAGGTGAGGAGGAGGTGTGTGAGTGGGAGACGCTGAATGCCCGGTCTGTTAGGTATGATGAGATCCAGGATAGGGCCAAGTCTGTGATGCCAAGGGATAAGAGGGTCTGTAATAATAGGGAATGGTCCACTGTGTCAAAGGCAGCCGACAGGTCCAGGAGGAGGGGGAGGACAGAGTAGTGTCGCTTACTCTTGGCGGTTAAGAGGTCATTGGTGACCTTAGTAAGGGCAGTTTCAGTGAAGTGGTGTGACCGGAAGCCAGATTGTAAGCGGCCAAAGAGGGAGCAAGAAGAGGGATGGGAGGACAGTTCAAGGTAGACGTGTTGTTCCAGTAGCTTGGAGGCATAGGGGAGAAGTGATGTAGGGCGACAGCTAGATACAGACGATGGGTCAAGAGAGGGCTTTTTGAGGATAGGTGTGATGGAGGCCTGTTTAAAGCTTGAGGGGAAAACACCAGTTGTTAGTGATAGGTTGAAGAGATGGGTTGGGATGAAGATTGTGGTGAGGTTTGGGATGAAGTGGGATGGGATCGGGTCAAGTGCACAGGTGGTGAGATGTGATCTTGAGTAAAACATTATTGCTGTTCCTAAATGATTATGAACTTGTTTTCTTTGCATTATTTGAGGTTTGAAAGCAGTGGGATTTTTTTATTATTATTTTGACCATTTTTGTCAGAAAAAAAAATTATTGCTTGGAATTTCGGAGACATGTCAGAAGTTTATAGAATAAATGAACAATTTATATTTTACTCAAGAATATACCTATAAAAAGAAAAATCAGACAAATTGAACATTCTGCAGTGGTCTCTCAAATTTTGCCAGAGCTGAGTATAAGTCTTTTAAATAACGTTCACAGTGTGGTAAAATTGATACTTTTTCTTTTTTTTTCAGGACAGTATGATTACAGCTATACCACATTTACATATTTTAATGCTTTGCCGCTTTTACACAATAAAAAATTTATATAACAAAATTTTTCTTTACATGGCTGTATTCTAAAATCTATAGCCTTTTCATTTCTCTGCTCACTGTATGGCAGCCTGTTTTTTTTTTTTTTTTTTTGCAGGACAAGATGAGGTTTCAGTGATAATATACATCTGACTTTTTGATCATGTTTTATTCATTTTTTTGTGGTGTGATGAAAAATCTGTTTTTTGCCACAATTTTTATTACTTTTTTTAGGATCTTCACTGAAGGGGTTAACAAGTGTGACAGTTTTATAGATCAGGTCATTCAGGACATGACTAGGTGCACTTTTTTTTGTTTATTTCTGTCTTTAAATAAATACATTTGTTTAGTTTCTTAGTCCCTCTTTGGGACTAACTTTTATTATTCTGACCGCTGGTATAATGCATTGTATGGTCTAAAGACGCCATCATAGTTGGCAGTCCGGGAGGACGTTATGACGACTTCAGGTTGCCAAAACGGCCATCAAGCCCTTGTACGGACGTCACAGGGGTACCGTTCGGAAGGGAGAAGGAGCCTCCTCCCTTTCTTAAATGTTGCTATCAATATTGATTGTAGCATTTAGGAGGTTAAAAATCAGGGAATGTTTGTTTAGATTTTTAAAAACGTTTTTTCACTTTGTTTTATTTAATAGCTTCCTTAGGGGATCTCCTATGAACGCAAGCTACAAACTGGCTTTCACAGGAATATCATAATGACAAGCAAAGGGGTCTTCAGCTGACCCCTGGCTGTCATGGCAACCCATGACCACATCACAAGCACTCATGGACAAGTGGAAAGGCGCACACCTTGTCGTAAAGGGGTTAAAGTGAAGCTGTCACCAGATTCATACTGCCCAAGTTACAGGAAGAATGAATCAGTGCCTAGCTTTATGATTGCAGCCCGGTCTATGTTTCTCTGAAATGTCCCAGCTTAATGACCAAAGCTATAGACGGGACTAGTCCAGTGCCACCCCTGACCGTATTTTCCCAATGCTGCTAGAGGTGATCGGCAGCCCTCTTCCTATGGAAGAGGTCTCTGAACCCCATGTAGAGCTGCCTGGAAAAGTCCCTCTCTTCCTATGGACCCCAGTTTGAACTTCAAAATATATGCTCTCTGAAACTCTGGAGCATTTCATAGAAAAATACACCTGGCTGCAATCGGACACTGCTCATGTGGCCAGTGGTTGAGCAACATGAATGAGGTAACAGGTTCCTTTCAAGCAGAAGTTTGCAAAGGTTTTAGGCAGATACACGTGTAAAAAATGCTGCAATGTACGAATTCTTTCCAAAATAGAAGTATTAGGGTATGTGCACACGTCAGGATATCTTGCAGAAATTTGTTGACAAAAAACGGATATTTCTGCGGGTTTTTTTTTTTTGCGTTTTTGACGCGTTTTTTCCCCCAATGCATTAAATAGCAGGAAAAACGTGGAAAAAAAAACACAAAATTAACCCCTTCATGACCCAGCCTATTTTGACCTTAATGACCTGGCCGTTTTTTGCAATTCTGACCAGTGTCACTTTATGAGGTAATAACTCAGGAACGCTTCAATGGATCCTAGCGGTTCTGAGAGTGTTTTTTCGTGACATATTGGGCTTCATGTTAGTGGTAAATTTAGGTCAATAAATTCTGTGTTTATTTGTGATAAAAACGGAAATTTCGCGAAAATTTTGCAATTTTCACATTTTGAATTTTTATTCTGTTAAACCAGAGAGTTATGTGACACAAAATAGTTAATAAATAACATTTCCCACACGTCTACTTTACATCAGCACAATTTTGGGAAAAAAATTTTTTTTGCTAGGAAGTTATAAGGGTTAAAATTTGACCAGCGATTTCTCATTTTTACAACGAAATTTACAAAACCATTTTTTTTTTTAGGGACCACCTCACATTTGAAGTCAGTTTGAGGGGTCTATATGGCTGAAAATACCCAAGAGTGACACCATTCTAAAAACTGCACCCCTCAAGGTGCACAAAACCACATTCAAGAAGTTTATTAACCCTTCAGGTGCTTCACAGCAGCAGAAGCAACACGGAAGGAAAAAATGAACATTTAACTTTTTAGTCACAAAAATGATATTTTAGCAACAATTTTATTTTCCCAATGGTAAAAGGTGAAACTGAACCACAAAAGTTGTTGTCCAATTTGTCGTGAGTACGCTGATAACTCACATGTGGGGGTAAACCACTGTTTGGGCGCACGGCAGGGCTTGGAAGGGAAGGAGCGCCATTTGACTTTTTGAATTAAAAATTGGCTCCACTCTTTAGCGGACACCATGTCACGTTTGGAGAGCCCCCGTGTGCCTAAAAATTGGAGCTCCCCCATAAGTGACCCCATTTTGGAAATTAGACGCCCCAAGGAACTTATCTAGATGCATAGTGAGCACTTTAAACCCTCAGGTGCTTCACAAATTGATCCGTAAAAATGAAAAAGTACTTTCTTTTTCACAAAAAATTCTTTTAGCCTCAATTTTTTCATTTTCACATGGGCAACATGTGATCCTAAAATTTGTTGGGCAATTTCTCCTGAGTACACCGATACCTCACATGTAGGGGTAAACCTCTGTTTCGGCACATGGTAAGGCTCGGAAGGGAAGGAGCGCCATTTGACTTTTTTAATGAAAAATTATCTCCATCGTTAGCGGACACCATGTCGCGTTTGGAGAGCCCCTGTGTGCCTGAACATTGGAGCTCCCCCACAAGTGAACCCATTTTGGAAACTGGACCCCCCCAAAGAACTTATCTAGATGCTTAGTGAGCACTTTAAACCCCCAGGTGCTTCACAGAAGTTTATAACGCAGAGCCATGAAAATAAAAAATAATTTTTCTTTCCTCAAAAATGATTTTTTAGCCTGGAATTTCCTATTTTGCCAAGGGTAATAGGAGAAATTGGACCACTAATGTTGTTGTCCAGTTTGTCCTGAGTACGCGGATACCCCATATGTGGGGGTAAACCACTGTTTGGGCGCATGGCAGGGCTCGGAAGGGAAGGCACGCCATTTGGCTTTTTAAATGGAAAATTAGCTCCAATCATTAGCGGACACCATGTCGCGTTTGGAGAGCCCCTGTGTGCCTAAACATTGGAGATCCCCCACAAATGACCCCATTTTGGAAACTAGACCCCCAAAGGAATTAATCTAGAGGTGTGGTGAGCACTTTGAACCCCCAAGTGCTTCACAGAAGTTTATAACGCACAGCCATGAAAATAAAAAAAAATGTTTTCTTTCCTCAAAAATGAATTTTTAGCCCGCAATTTTTTATTTTCCCAAGGGTAACAGGAGAAACTGGACAACAACTTTTGGGGTCCAATTTCTCCTGAGTACGCCGATACCCCATGTGTGGGGGTAAACCACTGTTTGGGCACACGTCGGGGCTCAGAAGGTAAGTAGTGACTTTTGAAATGCAGACTTTGATGGAATGGTCTACGGGCGTCACGTTGCGTTTGCAGAGCCCCTGGTGTGCCTAAACAGTAGAAACCCCCCCCCCCCCTCCCACACAAGTGACCCCATTTTGGAAACTAGACCCCCCCAAGGAACTTATCTAAATATGTGGTGAGCACTTTCAACCCCCAAGTGCTTCACAGACGTTTACAACGCAGAGACGAGAAAATAAAAAATCATTTTTCTTTCCTCAAAAATGATGTTTTAGCAAGCAATTTTTTATTTTCACAAGGGTAACAGGAGAAATTGGACCCCAGTAATTGTTGCGCAGTTTGTCCTGAGTATGCTGGTACCCCATATGTGGGGGTAAAACACTGTTTGCACGTCGGGGCTCGGAAGTGAGGGAGCACCATTTGACTTTTTGAATACAAGATTGGCTGGAATCAATGGTGGCGCCATGTTGCGTTTGGAGACCCCCTGATGTGCCTAAACAGTGGAAACCCCTAAATTCTAACTCCAACACACCCCTAACCCTTATCCCAACTGTAGCCATAACCCTAACAACAACCCTAACCCCAACACAACCCTAACCACAACCCTAATTCCAACCCAACCCTAAGGCTATGTGCCCACGTTGCGGATTCGTGTGAGATTTTTCAGCACCATTTTTGAAAAATCCGCGGGTAAAAGGCACTGCGTTTTACCTGCGGATTTACCGCGGATTTCCAGTGTTTCTTGTGCGGATTTCACCTGCGGATTCCTATTGAGGAACAGGTGTAAAACGCTGAGGAATCCGCACAAAGAATTGACACGCTGCGTTTCCGCGCAGTATTTTCCACACCATGGGCACAGCTGATTTGGTTTTCCATATGTTTACATAGTACTGTAAACCTGATGGAACACTGCTTCGGATCCGCAGCCAAATCCGCACCGTGTGCACATAGCCTAATTCTAAAGGTATGTGCACACGCTGCGGAAAACGCTGCGGATCCGCAACAGTTTCCCATGAGTTTACAGTTCAAAGTAAACCTATGGGAAACAAAAATCGCTGTACACATGCTGCAGAAAAACTGCACGGAAACGCAGCGGTTTACATTCCGCAGCATGTCACTTCTTTCTGCGGATTCCGCAGCGGTTTTACAACTGCTCCAATAGAAAATCGCAGTTGTAAAACCGCAATGAAATGCGCAGAAAAACCGTGGTAAATCCGCAGCGGTTTAGCACTGCGGATTTATCAAATCCGCTGCGGAAAAATCCGCAGAGGACCAGAGTACGTGTGCACATGCCATACCCTAACCCAAACCCCAACCCCAACCTTAGTGGGGAAAAAAATATTCTTTATTTTATTATTGTCCCTACCTATGGGGGTGACAAAGGGGGGGGGGGGCCTTTACTATTTTATTCACTTTGATCACTGTGATAAAACCCATCTCAGTGATCAAAATGCACATTGGAACGAATCTGCTGGCCGGCAGATTCGGCGGGCGCACTGCGTATGCGCCCGCCATTTTGGAAGATGGCAGCGCCCATGGAGAAGACGGACGGACCCCGGGAGGCTCGGTAAGTATGATGGGGTGGGGAGGAGCACAGGGGGGGTGGATCGAAGCACAAGGGGTGGATCGGAGCGCGGGGGGTGGATCGGAGTGCGGGGGGGTGGATCGGAGTGCAGGGGGGTGGATCGGAGCGCAGGGGTGCGGACAGGAGGACGGGGGAGCGGAGCACAGGATGGAGGGGAGCGGACCACAGATCGGAGGACTGGAGGGGGGGAGATCGGTGGGGTGGGGTGGGGGCACATCAGTGTTTCCAGCCATGGCCGATGATATTGCAGCATCGGCCATGGCTGGATTGTAATATTTCACCAGTTTTTTTAGGTGAAATATTACAAATCGCTCTGATTGGCAGTTTCACTTTCAACAGCCAAAAAAACGCCACATAGGCGTCATGGGTCGGATTGGCACCAACTTTCATGACGCCTACGTGGCGTCATGGGTCGGGAAGGGGTTAATGAACATGCTGATTTTTTTTTTACCTCAATGCTTTTTTTTTGCGGAAAAAAACACATCATGTGCACAAAAATTGCAGAATGCATTCTAAATGATAGGATGCATATGTCTGCGTTTTTATAAGGTTTTTATCGCGAAAAAACCTGAACGTGTGCACATACCCTTACGGCCATTTATTTTTACCAATTAACAAAATGCAAAGTGAATTAACACAAGTGAAATCTAAACAACATCATTATTTGGAGTCACAGTCCTTTGCCCTCATAGCAGCTTCGATTTTTCTAGGTACACATACACAGTTTTTGAAGGAACTTGATCCAACAATCTTGAACTACCCACAAATCATCTGGTGATACAGGCTTGTGCAAATCCTTCTTTCTCTTCATGTAATCACAGAAAGATTTGATGTTGAGATCAGGGCTCTATGGCAGAAACCATCAATTTCCAGGACTTTTGTTATTTTTTGTGCTGAAGAGAACTGACATTGGTTGTATTTCTAGGATCCCTGTCCTAATAAATTTGCATTATGTATAAATAATATGCCTGCATTTCTCAGCTTCAGAATCATGATATCAACATCGAGTTTGTCAGGGATTACATGAACACAGAAGGATTTGCACAAGCCTACATACAAAGAAGACCTGTGGATAGTTAACATGTTGCAAACAACATCCCAGAGGAGCTCCTTCAAAAATATGTCTGAATACCTAGAAGAACTGATGCTTGATAGATGAAGAATCCATTGAACTCTCTGTAGATACAAGTTGCAAGTGTTTCTTATTTTTATAGTGCAGCCACAAGAGAGTATGAAATGGAAGAGACACAGTAAAAAGACAGACATTTCGACTTGTCCCGGGTCTTTATCATGGATGTTTCTGAATTTGGTAATTATTGTAAAAGTTATCTCGCGTCTATATGGCTGTAATGATATCGCAAGCGCTTCCAGTGTTGATGCGGAACGGGACAGAGGGTGGTCACAACAACTATTCATTTGATTTAGATTTATCTTCTATTAAACTTTACATTTTGGAATTTTGATTTAAAAAAAAAAAAAAAAATTTCTTTTAAAGCAATATCACTCTGCAGTATTTTTTCCACACCTCCATGAAACTTTTGCATGGCACATACACACACAAATATCACTAGTAAATGGTGTTCAAACTGAAACTCTGTCTTTTATATTCTGGACTAGATAGTGAACATTTCAAATTATAATTACAACACTTGAAAGGCTATACTTAACATTTGCAAGCATTGTACACCTTATAGAGTACTTCATTCTGTCAAAGAATCTTGGAATTTATTGCTGTAGCAGCAATATACAATCTCTTAGCAACATTGCAAGATAAATGTGTACACGTATAGTTCTGAAATCTCTAGTTCTCTCAGCAATCCTTATTAGGGAAAAAATATGACAGTTATGTTGCATGGGTAACACACACCCAGTAATGCTATGCTGAAGGTGTCCTGCCTAGGAGTTCCCAACACCAATACATGACAGATATACTAAATGTGGTAAATATATGTAAGGATGATGCATCTGAAAACTGATGGTATAAAAGCAAGATGCATTAACTGGAATACTTGAGAAAAAGAATGATTTGGTTCTCCCCAGAAACAGTACCAGTTGTGTACATTGGTGGTAGATGGCAATTGTAGTAAAACAGACCATTTTTTCCCACTCTCAGACCCCTTTGCAAAAAACAACAACAATATGTGGCTATAGTATAGTTGTACCACAAGCATATTACATCAATGAGTCCATTTAGATTACGGTAAATTATATTACATTGAATAGTGTCAAGGAGGTGTTAAATGTGCCAACAAATGAAAAGTGATGGATGTATCAGGGGTTCATCTAAATACTATAGATGTACAGTACACATCACAAAATCAAGATAGTGGCACATTAAGTCTTATTGGGCCTCTTATACTTCCCCACACTAACGCTATACATGATCAGCGATAGCATGTCAACCCAATAAAAATTTTGCTGCCCAAACCACTCTGACCAGTTGAGGCTTTGACACAAAGCTACTGAAGGTTTCCTGCGTTATCTAGCACCAGATTAGTCAAACTTGTTTTTCCAGCACGTTCCACTGGTCAACACTGTGTCATGTACTTACAATCAATCCTTAACAATATTAGTGGTACGGCAGGGAGCATTGTCTAGCTGAAAAAGGGCACTTCTATTAGGGAATACCATTTCTATGAAGTTCCATGTACATGGACAGGTACTACTGACTTAAACATTGTTACAGACCAAGAAACATCTAGAATAATACCAGAATCCCTCCACTTGTTTGCCTTCATCCTATGGTGACATTTATCACAAATACATATAAAAAAGGTACCCGACCGCCCACATGATGCAAAAGGAAACATGAATTCCATAAAAATCTCTCACTTGTTCAATAATTTGTTTTACTCTAATTCTTCTGTTGGATTTTGTACAGGGCAAATTTTACTTACCATTCTCGTTAAGGAGCTTACACTGCCTATGACACAAAGGCTGCAACCACTGCTTGCCAGGAATATCCCACAACAATTCTACCATTTTGGAGCATGACTTAGTGTCCCATCACAATTTGGCCCTTACCTAGGTCACTCACATTCTTACACTCTCCCTTATGTTTTCCTGCTTCCAACACATCACCTGGCTTTCCTTGCCGCCCTACAAATCCCAAGACATTGCGAAGGCCCATTGCTCTTAATGTTACGGCTGATTGAACTGGTTTATGAATAAATATTTAGTAAATTAGAAAGCTAATGTGTGTACTCAAATTGCATTTGAATCTACCCTACAACGTACATGCAGTAATAATAATATTTATTTTTACATAGCGCTAACATATTCCGCAGCGCTTTACAGTTTGCACACATTATCACTGTCCCCGATGGGGCTCACAATCT
Source organism: Ranitomeya imitator (assembly GCF_032444005.1). Taxonomy (NCBI): domain Eukaryota; kingdom Metazoa; phylum Chordata; class Amphibia; order Anura; family Dendrobatidae; genus Ranitomeya; species Ranitomeya imitator. The sequence goes on from NC_091284.1 coordinate 612,340,493, forward strand.
AAATTCCCTATCAGTATGTCTTTGGAATGTGGGAGGAAACCGGAGTGCCTGGAGGAAACCCACGCAAACACGGAGAGAACATACACACTCTTTGCAGATGTTGTCCATGGTGAGGACAACAGCGCTGCAAGGCTGCTGTGCTAACCACTGAGCCACCGTGCAGCCCATGCAGTAAAGCTACAGTACATGTTGCCACAACTAGAAACAAAGGAAGCTTTAGAGTTTCAGTTTTCTGTCCTTCTGTGAGAACGCTGCAGATCATAGACTTCACTTCCAGTGGGAGTCTAGAATAACACTTTTGGCCACCTTAGAAGATGAAGGGATAAAATGATCACTCTGAATTTCTGTCTCTTTAGCTAATGTTTGGTGCAGTCCAAAATCTCCTCATGTCTTGCAAAACAAAAAGGACTACTCACACCAAAAACTACACAGCAATAAAAGTTTATGTTGTTCTAAAACAATTTACTTCTACAGGGTGGGCCATTTATATGGATACACCAAAATAAAATGGGAATGGTTGGTGATATCAACTTCCTGTTTGTGGCACATTAGTATATGGGAGGGGAAAACTTTTCAAGATGGGTGGTGACCATGTCAGGCATTTTGAAGTCGGACATTTTGGATCTAACTATTTTTTCCAATGGGGTGAGGGTCATGTGACAAATCAGACTTATTGAGAATTTCACAAGAAACACAATGGTGTGCTTGGTTTTAACGTAACTTCATTCTTTCATGAGTTATTTACAAGTTTATGACCACTTATAAAATGTGTTCAAAGTGCTGCCCATTGTGTTGGATTGTCAATGCAACCCTCTTCTCCCACTCTTGACACACTGATGACAGGGGGCATATAGCTGCGGGGGGGGCAGGGCAGAGAGATTACAGGGTGAACAGATCACAGAAATCACAGAGGGCACATAGCTGTGGTGACAGGGATCACAGAGATGACATGGGAGCACATAACTGGGAGGCACAGAAATCACAGGGGGCTTATAGTTGGGGGAGCAAAGAGATCATATTGAGGCACATAGCGGGGGAGGCACAGAGATCCCAGTGGGCATATAGATTAGCTGAGGGACACAGATCACCTGCAGACACAGAGCTGCCAGCACAGAGATCGCTCTGGACTCTGGCAGCAGCTCCACTTCCGGGACAGGAGGACGGGAGAGCATTTGGCGCTAGCCCCACCCACCCCATCACTAACCCCACCACTAACCCTGATGACATCATTCATGTGCAGGGCAGGCAGTGTTCTGTGATCAACACTGCGTGCCGTGCACTTGGAGTTAAAGGGCCGGCAGCCCTTTCCCCACCCCTGCCCTATATACAGAGATACAGTAATAATAACCAGCAAGTCAAAAAGGGGTATAACAATGAGTTAAAGGATTTACAAAGTTTACGAATATACAGAATTATTTTTAACAAAGGCACCAAAACGTTTACTTTTCTTGCAATCCACAGAAATAAATCTTGATGCACTCATGTTAACTCTTGCCTTGGGATAATAGGGTGGTTTCACATTTGCGTTTTTTTTTTTTTTTGCGTTTTTGCGGCAAAAAAAGCAAAAAAAGCATGCGTTTTTTTCCCTATATTTAACATTAAAACACATGCGTTTTTTGTATGCGTTTTGACGCGTTTTTGCAACGCATGCGTTTTTTCTGCATGCGTTGTGTTGCAGAAATGCAACACGTAGTATTTTTAGCAGCGGTTTTTTTGCCGCAAAAAAACGCATGCGTTTTTTTGCGGCAAAAAAATGCATTGCTGTCTATGTAAACGCATGTGTTTAACCACATGCGTTTGCATGCGTTAAAAACGCATGCATTTAAAAAAAAAACACACTGATAAACCACCCCACACCATAAAATTGATAAAGGGATCCTACCCCTAACCCTACCTCTAATCCCTTTAAGGTTAGGGTTAGGATCCCTTTAGGGTTAGGGTTAGGATCCCTACCCCTAACCCTAGCTCTTTCTGTTTATTGTGGGTTTTTTACTTTATTTTGATGATTGGCAGCTGTCACACATTTATCTGCATGCGTTTAAAAAAACGCAAACGCATGAAAAAACGCATGTAAACGCGTCAAAACGTCGCTTTTTTTCACCACATGGAAAAAGCATGCGTCAAAAAAACGCAGCGTTTGCACGCGTTTACATGCGTTTTTTCACCATGCGTTTTTTTTTTTTTTTAAACGCATGCGTTTTGAAACGCAAGTGTGAAACCAGCCTTACTAATTAGGTATTGCAAGTCTGTTCTCTTGTGTTACACTAAATAACAAAAAGAGTATAAAGATAAGAAAGTACCTGGAAGGCTGAGGAAATCCTTTGCAGAAAGTGGCAGCAGTGAGGAGAAGAAGACAGGACATCTTTTAGAATATATAATTGTATTGCTTGTGTGCTATATGTTATAAATAGAAAGCGGAATATTTCTAGTCCCTGTCTATTCTATTGGACTCTGGGTTGTTGGATAATTTTATTTGGTTTGCATACAACACAAGCATTAGAAAAGGATGAATACTTGTTTGATTGTATTTTTATGTGCTGTGGTATTCTACAAAAGGAAAATATATAAAATATAAAACAAAAACCGTAAAATATCAATAAATTGCCTTCTTTCAAAAATCCAAACTGTCATTCTACATGGATGTACAGATTCCATTGGGTAACTCAGCCAGATTTCCCACACTTCCACAGAGAGCAGGTAAAGTAATTTGGCAGACTAAAATAATATTCACAGCTTTAGTAGTTACAAAAATGATACCAAAAGGCTCCATTAGCCTCATTATGCCAATTAAAAAAAAATAAAAAAAAGTCACTTTATTTTTTATATAGCGCTAACATATGCCGCAGCGCTTTACAGTTTTGCACACATCACCATCTCTGTCCCCGATGGGCTCACAATCTAGATTCCCGATCTGTATGTCTTTGGAATGTGGGAGGAGCCGGGAAACCCGGAGGAAACCCACGCAAACACGGAGAGAACATACAAACTATTTGCAGATGTTGTCCTTGGTGGGATTTGAACCCAGGACTCCAGCGCTGCAAGGCTGCTATACTGACCACTTAGCCACCGTGACAATGCAATTTTATCAAAGATGACAGCAGAGTTTACAGTTGGGGCGAAGAGTACCGTATATACAATAATGATAAACAAAAAGCCAGGAAAACAGAAGAATTAACTAGGTAGAAAGGCAAAATGAGCAACTGTAAGTACACAGTGCTATATAATATGATGATTACAATATTTTAAGAGGATAAAAACTTTGGATGGGAGTGCTTCTTTAATGCAAATGTTGCAAGACTGGCATAAACAACAAAGAAAGATGGCATGATGTGGAGATCTCAGCAGTGGCCACTACATATTCCATATATTGCACAGATCTGTGCTGCTGAGCTCCGATCGTTACATCAAGCAGCCATCAGAATTACTGATCAGTGGGGTCAACATTAGATGCCCAGAAAACCCCTCTACATACGGCTGTGTTCACCATGTTTGCAGTCCTTCTTGCATTTTAATAGGGCCATTGCTCTACTCTACACATTTGCACGCTTCATGCATATTGGTTTCATATATGACATAAGTAGGGACGCCTACGTTGTGTCATTTCTTGGGGGCATGATTTAGCATTTATGGTTGATATATATATATATATATATATATATAGAGATATATATATAGAGATATATATATATAGAGATATATATATATAGATATATATATATATATATATATATATATATATATATATATATATATATATATATATATATATATATATATATATATATATATATATATATATATATATATATTGTGTTGCCTTTGTTATTTTTGTGCCATATACTAAACTTTTCCAGTGCCTCTTGCTATGGTCATAGCATTTGCTGCGTGTGTATTATATATCTTATAACACTTTAGGCTGTTTGGTAGGGGTGTTGTGTTTTGGTATAGGTTTTTAACTGATTTTATATTTTCTATTCTGTCTTCGCTAGTGCAATAAAATGTATTCTATTTTTTGTACTTCATGTAGCAGGTGTGCACATTTATATGCATTGGCTTTTTCTTTTTGGTCACATGTGCTTTTCCCATGTTTAATGTAGCACCCTGTTCCACTACACACTCCACATTACTATTAGTGGTGCACCCGTGTCTATATTTTTTGCCAGAAAACCCCTTTAATCTAGGGTAGCCAAGTAATAAATAAAGCATGCTATGTAATATGTTGGTACAGAGAGAAACAAATAGTGCCCTTTATCCCCCTCAATTGTATCCGTTTCGACAATAGACGCAAAACTCCAGTATTTCCAAATACCAAGAATCTAAACAGGAAAACAATCAATTTTAGGACAACTAATCAGAAACAATAATGTGACCTCTGAAGAATATGTACATTTACTATAAAATATGTCCGTTACATATGCAAAATTATTTAAGTAGTTTTCATGATATTTTATCACTTACAAAATTTTTTAGCACATTGAAAAAAAATGCTTCCTAACCAGCAGCTGCTGACGAGAAAAAACAAAGGCAGGAAAAAATAAAACTGTAAAAAGGAAAGAAAGTAATTATGAAAACTCAAGCACTTATGTGTCAAGTAACTTTACAGTGAAAATATGGCAAAAGATTGATAAGAAGCTAAAGCACACCCTAGACAAACAGCTTGTGAATCTTTACTATGGCTTCTTTGCAGGAAAATGTAAAATTATCTCAAATCTAATATGATCTATCCATTGTGAACAGCAGCATTTGTCCTACACAAATCTGATAAAAAATTAAGATGTTAGTGTTAACCCCCGGCATAACCCTCACACATTGCTTTCATACACAAAATAAGCACATATATTTATTTTATGAGAGAAATAGAAAGACAGAGACTGAAAGAATAAGTGGAGCAAAAATGTTGCTTTCTTAAAGGGAACCTGTGAGCAGGATTGTGCACAGTGACCAACAGACAGTGTTAGGTCGGCGCCGTTATACTGGCTAAAATGATACCTTGGTTGATGATATCCATCTTATGGTTGTTCTTTAAAAACTGAAAATAAAAAGACTAATGATATGCCCGTGCTGCGGGGCGGCCTGTGAGGGTCTGCATGTGGTGCTCCGATTAGCTATTCCTAATGCAGACAGGTCACTGATCCCTCAGTGACCTGCCCCCTGGTTCGCATAATGAGTATCTGTATGTAGGTACATATACACACACCGTATGTATATATATATATATATATATATATATATATATACATATATATATACATATACATATACATATACATATACATATACATATATATATATATATATATATATATATATATATATATATATACACACACACACACACACACACCGTGTATAAGCCGACCCGAGTATAAGCCGACCCCCCTAATTTTGCCACAAAAAAACTGGGAAAACTTATTGACTCGAGTATAAGCCTAGGGTGGAAAATGCAGCAGCTACCGGTTAATGTCAAAAATAAAAATAGATACCAATAAAAGAAAAATTAATTGAGACATCAGTAGGTTAAGTGTTTTTGAATATCCATATTGAATCAGGAGCCCCATATAATGCTCCATACAGTTCATGATGGGCCCATAAGATGCTCTATATAAAAAGGTGCCACATATAATGCTCTGCACTGTTTATTATTGCCCCATAGCTGTGCCATATAGTGCTCTGCACCGTTCATTATTGCACCATAGCTGTGCCATATAGTGCTCTGCACTGTTCATTATTGCACCATAGCTGTGCCATATAGTGCTCTGCACCATTCATATTTCCCCATAGCTGTGCCATATAGTGCTCTGCACCGTTCATTATTGCCCCATAGCTGTGCCATATAGTGCTCTGCACCGTTCATTATTGCACCATAGCTGTGCCATATAGTGTTCTGCACCGTTCATTATTGCCCCATAGCTGTGCCATATAGTGCTCTGCACCGTTCATATTTCCCCATAGCTGTGCCATATAGTGCTCTGCACCGTTCATTATTGCCCCATAGCTGTGCCATATACAGGTCCTTCTCAAAAAATTAGCATATAGTGTTAAATTTCATTATTTACCATAATGTAATGATTACAATTAAACTTTCATATATTATAGATTCATTATCCACCAACTGAAATTTGTCACGTCTTTTATTGTTTTAATACTGATGATTTTGGCATACAACTCCTGATAACCCAAAAAACCTGTCTCAATAAATTAGCATATTTCACCCATCCAATCAAATAAAAGTGTTTTTTAATAACAAACAAAAAAACCATTAAATAATAATGTTCAGTTATGCACTCAATCCTTGGTCGGGAATCCTTTGGCAGAAATGACTGCTTCAATGCGGCGTGGCATGGAGGCAATCAGCCTGTGACACTGCTGAGATGTTGTGGAGGCCCAGGATGCTTCAATAGCGGCCTTAAGCTCATCCAGAATGTTGGGTCTTGCGTCTCTCAACTTTCTCTTCACAATATCCCACAGATTCTCTATGGGGTTCAGGTCAGGAGAGTTGGCAGGCCAATTGAGCACAGTAATACCATGGTCAGTAAACCATTTACCAGTGGTTTTGGCACTGTGAGCAGGTGCCAGGTCGTGCTGAAAAATGAAATCTTCATCTCCATAAAGCATTTCAGCCGATGGAAGCATGAAGTGCTCCAAAATCTCCTGATAGCTAGCTGCATTGACCCTGCCCTTGATGAAACACAGTGGACCAACACCAGCAGCTGACATGGCACCCCACACCATCACTGACTGTGGCTACTTGACACTGGACTTCAGACATTTTGGCATTTCCTTCTCCCCAGTCTTCCTCCAGACTCTGGCACCTTGATTTCCGAATGACATGCAAAATTTGCTTTCATCAGAAAAAAGTACTTGGGACCACTTCGCAACAGTCCAGTGCTGCTTCTCTGTAGCCCATTTCGGCACCTGTAGCCCATTTCCTGCACACGCCTGTGCACGGTGGCTCTGGATGTTTCCACACCAGACTCCGTCCACTGCTTCCTCAGGTTCCCCAAGGTCTGGAATCGGTCCTTCTCCACAATCTTCCTCAGGGTCCGGTCTCCTCTTCTCGTTGTACAGCGTTTTCTGCCACATTGTTTCCTTCCAACAGACTTACCATTGAGGTGCCTTGATACAGCACTCTGGGAACAGCCTATTTGTTGAGAAATTTCTTTCTGGGTCTTACCCTCTTGCTTGAGGGTGTCAATGATGGCCTTCTTGACATCTGTCAGGTCGCTAGTCTTACCCATGATAGGGGTTTGGAGTAATGAACCAGGCAGGGAGTTTATAAAAGCCTCAGGTATCTTTTGCATGTGTTTAGAGTTAATTAGTTGATTCAGAAGATTAGGGTAATAGGTCGTTTAGAGAACCTTTTCTTGATATGCTAATTTATTGAGACAGGTTTTTTGGGTTATCAGGAGTTGTATGCCAAAATCATCAGTATTAAAACAATAAAAGACCTGACAAATTTCAGTTGGTGGATAATGAATCTATAATATATGAAAGTTTAATTGTAATCATTACATTATGGTAAATAATGAAATTTAACACTATATGCTAATTTTTTGAGAAGGACCTGTAGTGCTCTGCACCGTTCATATTTCCCCATAGCTGTGCCATATAGTGCTCTGCACCGTTCATTATTGCCCCATAGCTGTGCCATATAGTGCTCTGCACCGTTCATATTTCCCCATAGCTGTGCCATATAGTGCTCTGCACCGTTCATATTTCCCCATAGCTGTGCCATATAGTGCTCTGCACCGTTCATGATTGCCCCATAGCTGTGCCATATAGTGCTCTGCACCGTTCATTATTGCCCCATAGCTGTACCATATAGTGCTCTGCACCGTTCATATTTCCCCATAGCTGTGCCATATAGTGCTCTGCACCGTTCATTATTGCCCCATAGCTGTGCCATATAGTGCTCTGCACCGTTCATATTTCCCCATAGCTGTGCCATATAGTGCTCTGCACCGTTCATTATTGCCCCATAGCTGTGCCATATAGTGCTCTGCACCGTTCATATTTCCCCATAGATGTGCCATATAGTGCTCTGCACCGTTCATATTTCCCCATAGCTGTGCCATATAGTGCTCTGCACCGTTTATTATTGCCCCATAGCTGTACCATATAGTGCTCTGCACCGTTCATATTTCCCCATAGCTGTGCCATATAGTGCTCTGCACCGTTCATTATTGCCCCATAGCTGTGCCATATAGTGCTCTGCACCGTTCATATTTCCCCATAGCTGTGCCATATAGTGCTCTGCACCGTTTATTATTGCCCCATAGCTGTGCCATATAGTGCTCTACACCGTTCATATTTCCCCATAGCTGTGCCATATAGTGCTCTGCACCGTTCATTATTGCCCCATAGCTGTGCCATATAGTGCTCTGAACCGTTCATTATTGCCCCATAGCTGTATCATATAGTGCTCTGCACCGTTCATTCTTGCCCCATAGCTGTGCCATATAGTGCTCTGCACCGTTCATTATTGCACCATAGCTGTGCCATATAGTGCTCTGCACCGTTCATTATTGCCCCATTGATGTACCATAGAAAGCTCTGCCATTGCTGCTGCTGCTGCAATAAAAAAAAAAGAAAGCCATACTCCCCTCTCTTGCTTGCAGCTCCCAGTGTCCGGTCCCGGCGTCTCTCCGCACTGACTGATCAGGCAGAGGGCGGCACGCACACTATATGCGTCATCGTGCCCTCAGACCTGAACAGTCAGAGCGGAAAGACGCCGGGAAGATGGAGCGACGCCCGGTGTGTGGAACGGGGATAGGTAAATATGACATACTTACCTGCTCCCGGCGTCCTGCTCCTTCCCCCGGACAGCTGATCTTCGGTGCCACAGCTTCTTCCTCTATCAGCGGTCACCGTTACCGCTGATTAGAGAAATGAATATGCGGCTCCACCCCTATGGGGGTCCAGACCGCCGGGACTGGGTAAGTATGCCTCAGACCTCTCCCCCCCTCACCCGCCGACCCTGCCACCCACCGTGACTCGAGTATAAGCCGAGAGGGGCACTTTCAGCCCCAAAATTTGGGCTGAAAATCTAGGCTTATACTTGAATATGTACTGTGTGTATATATATATATATATATATATATATATATATATATATATATATATATATATATATATATATATATATATATATATATATATATATATATATATATATATATATATATATATATACTTCTGCAGGCAGCACCTTCTCTGCAGCATAATCACGTTTCATGTCCCAATAATACATGTTCTTCATGTTATTCAGCTAGAAAAAAATAAATTTGAAAATGGTGCATGCCACGCTTGCGTAGTAGCTATTGGTGTATATAGCTGTGATCCAATAGCTGCTACGGAGCATGTGTCGTGGCGCCATCTTACTGGAGAAGAAGAAAAAAAATTCCTCCTCCAAGATGGCGCCACCCACATCTGTGCAGCAGCAGCTCGGAGATCGCACTATGAATAGCTAATCAGAGCACCACATGAAAACCCGCCCCACAGCACGGGCATATCGTTAACTCAAAACTGAAAATAAAGATTACACAACAACCACAAGACGGATTTAATCAATCAACTAAGGTATCATTTTAATCAGTATAAAGGAGCTGACCTGACACTGTCTGTAGGTTAATGTGCACAATCCTGCTCACAGGTTCTCTTTAAATCATTAAAATCTAGTTGACTGAAGTAGCTTTAAGGGAATTTTCAGGACTTAGATCTTGATGGCCCTTCTGTAACATAGGGCAAGAAAATTAGATTTTCATGGGTCTGACTCCTTGCACCCCACTGATCAACTGATTAAAGAAGTGGTTACTACTCACAGCTCTATTCATTTTGTAGCAACAGGGTCTGGATTTGCAAGTCAGTAGCACAAAGAACAAAATTATGGCGCCTCATGATCCCTTGAAGATCATAAATTACATACAAGATACTAAAATGATCAAATTAACAGTACTAATGTAATCTATAGAATTAGAATAATTTAACTCACACTAACCTGTATACGCTGATCAAGTCATAATTTAAAAAAAAAGTTGTTTTTTTAATTACCAACATCATAGACCATAGTCAAGTTGAGATTTTAAAAGAATTGAGAGTTTCTGCTCCAAAAATTGAAGTGTTAACACACCCTAAGAATATATGCACACGTTGCGGATTTGGCCCTGTGGATCCGCAGCAGTTTTCCACGTGTTGTACAGTACCACGTAAATCTGTGGAAAACCAAATCCGCAGTGCACATGCTGTGGAAAATTCTACGCAGAATCATTGTGGTTTATTTTCTGCAGCATGTCAGTTCTTTGTGCGGATCCCGCAGCGTTTTACAATTATTCTATAATAAGAATCCAAAGGTGTAAAAACACAGGTGAAATCCGCAGGGAATCGGCGCGGAAAAACCTGCAATGGAATCCGCAGAGTGTGCACATACCCTAAAAAGGTAATGCTTAAACTATTCTGCAAACTGTCACCTCTGCATACGGCTCCTCTCCATATAGTATCCCTCCATGCTCCCTCCTTCTGTTCTGTCCAGTTTCCCTCCTTCTCCATATTTCTGCCTCACACTGCTTACTCTCACTATTCCCACCACGGCCCTAATATTTGTGACCTCACACTAACTTCCCCCCATCTTCAATGAAAGGGTCTACAATCTTAGACGCTTACATTCTCCGCCATGTCTGAAAGCCGCCATTGCAATTGAATACAGAAAGACAACTGGCTATTCCGATGGTCAGAAATGCTTTGGCGGGCTGGCCATTATGCAGGCCTGTCTTAGACCATGGCCAACTATATCATATTTTTACTGGCAGATAATTAATTTGCAGTGAAGAACTCTTGCTCCTTGTCCCAAGCGGTAATTTTTTCTCCTGCACATACAGTACATATGTTTTGAGGTCACTGAATGGAAACATTTCATTATAACATTATATAACCTGTAGAATTTTTCAGCAACACTTGTAGCAAGATATTTTGGCATTGTGCATTTAGTGAAGTTAATTACGGTAACTGGTCTGTCATGTACATTTTTTGCATTGCAATCTTAGAATACTCACCAAGCCAGCAATAGGTGTGGACAGTCTGTTAATCTTTTTAATAATTCCAGGCTTGATCTTGTTAATTAGGCTACAGAAAAAAAAAAAGAATAGAACTGAAAAAAAGGGTTCAAAAAATAAATAAATAATAATCAAGCATGGAAACTGCTAACAATGTTATCGGCTCCACCTGACATTTTCTATTCAACAGTCTAAAAGGAGTTGCCCGCAAGACTTAAAATTTGCCAAGAAGCGTAACATGAGAGACCCTAGTAGTGGTCACACGACGGTATAAAAAAATCTTTCCGATTTTCATTCAGAAAAGTGGGATGATTTTTTTCCCCTCACTTGTTATCCAAGTGCAATGTGCTTTTCTTTTTACATTAGCAGTAATTAATCGTTTACAACAGGACCATTTACAACTTCTGTGTTACAGAATTGCAATGTATCCATAAAAATCAGATGCTATACTATGGAATACAGTTTTTTTTTCTAGCACCCATAGACTTGAATAGGCGAGTCTCAGCCAATTCCAGAGTGAAATGGCAGCATGCTAGTAAATTTTTTTCCACAGATTGTTAAAAAAATGTTTTTAAAAATCTGTCATTAGTAGTGTTGAGCGATACCGTCTGATATTTGAAAGTATCGGTATCGGATGGTATCGGCCGATATCCGAAAAATATCGGATATCGCCGATACCGATATCCGATACCAATACAAGTCAATGGGACACAAATATCGGAAGGTATCCGTAATGGTTCCCAGGGTCTGAAGGAGAGGAAACTCTCCTTCAGGCCCTGGGATCCATATTAATGTGTAAAATAAAGAATAAAAATAAAAAATATTGATATACTTACCCTCGGACGGGCCCTGGTTGTCACCGCTGCAATCGCCATGCTTTTCTTCCTAAGAATGAGCGCTTTAATGACCTTCGATGACGTCGCGGCTTGTGATTGGTCGCTGAGCGGTCATGTGACCGCTCATGCGACCAATCACAAGCCGCGACGTCATCGAAGGTACTTAAGCTCATTCATAGGAAGGAAAACATGGCGATTGCAGCGGTGACAACCAGGGCCCGTCCGAGGGTAAGTATATCAATATTTTTTATTTTTATGCTTTATTTTACACATTAATCTAAATCCCGATACCGATTCCCGATATCACAAAAATATCGGAACTCGGTATCGGAATTCCGATACCGCAAGTATCGGGTATCGGCCGATATTTGCGGTATCGGAATGCTCAACACTAGTCATTAGAGATGAGCGAACCTTTCAAGATTCGGTTCGCCGAATGTCCTGATGTTCGAACAGTTCGGTGAACATTCCTGAAACCCATTAAATTCAAAGGGAGGCCAAACCAAAGCATATACACAACACCTGAAGGGGTGAAAAAAAAAAAAAAGATTCCAAACAGCTAAAATTAGGGGCAGATACCATGAAAAGTGACATCAATTGACCCACAGTAAAAATTTGCTAATGGCACAGCGGCAGTCAGCCATAGTCCATGCATGAGGTATCCGGGTCTGGCCCAGCATTTACAACTTAGAATTGAAGTTTCAATGAGGTGGTTAAGGGAGCTGTATAAGCTTTCTTATCTGGGAGCCTTGATACCTCATACAACAGCTTATTTATTTTTCCCAGCCACACTTAGATGGCACAAACATCGGTTTCATGGAGTATGATTGGTATAAAAATGTAAGGAGAGTAACAGGTAGTTGAGTGAAAGTGCAGGCCTGCCTGTCTTGGAGCCCTACTTCTACAAGCAACACACATGAAGGAGACAACTTTGTTTAACCACATTTCAAAAAATTGTCACACACCACTAAAGAGTAGAAACAGTAAAATAGGCTTCTGACACACCTTCTACTACAGGCAACCTACCAGATGAAGACCCAACTTTGGTGTATCTCATTAAAGGGAGAGGTTGAGGGCACAGGTGGAGGCCCTAGAGGAATTCCAGGAGCTAAAATCGGTGGATGAAGTGTTCAATACAGAGGTTAGTCCTGCAAGCCTTGGATATTTCAAGACTTGTGGAGTAGCCCCTTGACCTCCTGCCCTTGCAGCCAAAATGACCCAGTGCCCAGTGAGAAAGATGTAATGCCCCTGCCCATGTTTGCTCGTCCAAGTGTCAGTGGTGAAATGCACCCTGGCAGACAGATTTTTTTCAGTGTATGGGTGAGGAGGTCTGTGATATGTTGGTGTAGCACGGGCACAGCTTTCTTAGAGAAGTAATGGCAACTGGTACGGAGAGACTGCAATGGCCATCAACTTTTGGAAATCGTCTGTATCCACTAGGCAGAAAAGCAGCATTTCTGTGGCCAACAGATTGGAAATGGTGGAATTCAAGGCTCCTAGCTTTGGCATGTCTAGGTGGAAACATATTTTGTGACCACAACTGTGGAAACAGAAGGCAACTCCAATTCCATAACAGCTGACAGGCTCTCACTCAACCTGACTGTATGGGGTAAATAAATTGAGTTTCTGCAGCCAGAGACCTGTGTGTGAACAGTTGGCACAGTGAAGGAAGAGGAAGAAGCAGCAGATGTGACTGATGGGATGGCCAGTGGTTCGCAAGGCCTGCTAGTCGGCATTTTAACGCAGTGAGATTCCCAGACTAAGGCATGTTGATCGCGCATGTGTAGGTTAATGAATGTAGTTGTCAAATTTTTGCCTCTACTGAGGTTTTGGGGTTTTTTTGCAAATTTGGCGGGCATTGTGAGTTGGGTTATCCTTTACAGTCTCAAAAAAGCCCAGGATAGGCGACACTTGCCACCCCTACAAACTGCAGATTCGCGACCGATGCTGGCCACAGCCAGAATTGTAGCTGATGATCCAGTGCTTGTCACAGTTGCATCACTCCGTGTCTGTGCGGGAAGCCACAAATTAACCTCCATGTCTTCCTCCTCCTCCACCTCTTCTGCTGAGCTATTCTGCTGCGTACCTCTGGGTTCACACCAAGTGGGATCTACAACCTCAGTCATCCTCTTACTGAGAGTCCCCCTGCTCCTCTTCCTGCCCCGACATCACAGTACAGTCCGAGTGTGCCTCTGGTATCTAAGTCATCAGGATCACTTCCACCCTCGGTGGTTAACATCTGGTGACAAGGGTCTGGATTCTGCTCAGACCCTACTTCATCTGGCCCCAAAACCAACATGAAAATTTGGGGTATTGGTGCAGATGAAATACAAGCCAGCTCACCCGTGATGCATAAACCAAACTTCAGGAGCACGGACCCGCTGTGTCCAGGCGTATAAAGTCCAAAACAAGAAGAGAATGTCCAGCTTCACTGAATCCGTAAAAAAGAGTTTTCTTTATTCACAAACTTTAAGCATAGAGGATACAGACTTCAGCACGAACCATCTGGGTAAGAATCTCAACGCGTTTCTGGAGACTAAGCTCCCTTAATTATGACGCGTTCAGTATTTATTTTCTTAGATAGTGTGGCTGAACAACACTTTTATACCTATCGATTTTGATGAGCTAATGTGACCTCCCAAATCCTCACTGCAACAGTTTTATCCAAAACTATTTAAATTAGCAAATGCGGCCTCCTGGCAGAATCCCTATATTAGGCCTAACAATTTTTAAAAAGAAATGGGGGTCTCCTGGTTTGTTACTGCAACACAGTTTTTGCCCAAACGATTTTGATTAGCAAATGGGGCCACCTGAGACTGCAACACAGTTTTAGCAGAAACTAGCTAGATGCTGGAAGATCGATTTCACACAGGACAGGATTCTATCTAGCTAACTGACAAGTTCACTTTCAGCAGCAGTAACAGGAGCGACCTCTCTGCGCTGTGACACTGAGAAAATGGCGACAGCAAAAAGTGTCCGCTTTTTATATGGCCAGGGACATGTGACTTCAGCAGGCAATCACAGAGGACCTTGTGTTATGACGTTGTGGCAGGTTTTTGCACCCTGATTGGCTGCTGGAATGTACATACCGTACACCAAGTTAAAGGGAAAAAAAATGAAAATAAATAAATTGCACTCCCTCCCCTCATAAAAAAATTGTTTGATTTATACTGTGGTGTGAGCGAGCTCGGAGGATTCTGCTAATATACTCCTGTGATCATCACAAGAACACTTACAAGTGATATGCATTCTTGCAACCAGATAGCAACTGTTTTTTCTTTTCTCCACTGAGACCATTTGACAGAAGCAAAAAATAGAAGTGAGCACATGATTGCTCGTGTGTTTTGCATACATGTAATCAGGCGAGGAGTAACGGGATGGTAGAAACAGCAAAATCCTAACAGTGAGCATATTCTGGTAAGGCTCCGCATGTTAGACTCCCTCGAAAATTACATGAATGTCCCAGAAAACCCCTTTAATATAGAATAAAAATAGAGGCTTAGAATGGTTTCTGAGATTCAAATGAAGGTGATAAAAGACAACTGCTAATGGAGACATGAATATATGAGCTTATGCAAAACATTTCAGTAATGTCTGCTGAATTTTACTGTATAGTCAATGGAGTGCAATAATACTATTTTCATTGGTGTGGCCAGAGACAAACCACCATCATTTTTGCAGGGTGTGCTGGTCCAGGTAAAATTGTCTACATACCTCTTCAGGGCTTGGTGCGAAGCCTACTTACATCACTAATTTTATTACCAGTGGTTGGAATTAAGAAGACACACACCCTGCTTTTTCCTTTAACAACTATGTAACCAGCGTAGAAGACCTTGATACTTACTCACTCAAAAGAACTCCATTTTCAAGGGCAGAGCGGAAATCCTGGCCCCCAAAACCTTTACCAGTGACTTCCTAAAACAAATCAAAAACATACATATTATGTTTTTAAAAATTACAAAAGCAAGTGACCCCATTACGATATTTACTGTAAACACATGAAATGTATTATTAATTTTAAAATAGGAAATCCCCCTCCTCTTCTCTTTGTATACTGCCCCTATTGGACAAACAATCAGTAGATTTGGCTTCCAGTACCATCTCTATGCTGACGACACCCAACTATACACTTCTTCTCCTGATCTCACGCCTGCCTTATTAGAAAACACCAGTGATTGTCTTACCGCTGTCTCTAGCATCATGTCCTCCCTCTATCTGAAACTAAACCTGTCAAAAACTGAACTCCTCGTGTTTTCTCCCTCTACTAACCTACCTTTGCCTGACATTGCCATCTCCGTTTGCGGTTCCACCATTACTCCAAAGCAACATGCCCGCTGCCTTGGGGTCATCCTTGATTCTGACCTTTCATTCACCCCCCACATCCGATCACTGGCTCGCTCTTCTTACCTGCATCTCAAAAACATTTCTAGAATTCGCCCTTTTCTTACTTTCGACTCTGCAAAAACTCTTACTGTTTCACTTATTCATTCTCGTCTGGACTATTGTAACTCTCTACTAATCGGCCTCCCTCTTACCAAACTCTCCCCGCTCCAATCTGTCCTGAATGCTGCTGCCAGGATCATATTCCTCACCAACCGTTACACCGATGCCTCTACCTTGTGCCAGTCATTACACTGGTTACCCATCCACTCAAGAATCCAGTACAAAACTACTACCCTCATCCACAAAGCACTCCATGGCTCAGCACCACCCTACATCTCCTCTCTGGTCTCAGTCTACCACCCTACCCGTGCCCTCCGCTCCGCTGATGACCTCAGGTTAGCATCCTCAATAATCAGAACCTCCCACTCCCGTCTCCAAGACTTTACACGTGCTGCGCCGATTCTTTGGAATGCACTACCTAGGATAATACGATTAATCCCCAATCCCCACAGTTTTAAGCGTGCCCTAAAAACTCATTTGTTCAGACTGGCCTACCGCCTCAATGCATTAACCTAACGATCCCTGTGTGGCCTATATTTAAAAAAAAAAAAAAAATTAATTAACTGGTTCATGCAGCTTTACATGAACACCCAAGCCTTACACTATGGCTGGTCCGAATAACTATAGCAATTGTTACCATCCACCTCTCGTGTCTCCCCTTTTCCTCATAGTTTGTAAGCTTACGAGCAGGGCCCTCACTCCTCTTGGGATCTGTTTTGAACTGTATTTCTGTTATGCTGTAATGTCTATTGTATGTACAAGTCCCCTCTATAATTTGTAAAGCGCTGCGGAATATGTTGGCGCTATATAAATAAAAATTATTATTATTATTATTATTATTATTATATAAGTGGAAATAAATAAAAACAAAATACTTCACCACATCAGGGCTTCTATGGTCTCGATTTACCATACATCAACCTAACCACGGCAATCACCATCATCCATTGACGTATGTACCTATGTACGTATATATATATTTCTACTACATTTGCAGGTGATATTCCACACACTTATTGTTGTAGACAAATATGGCATATGTATTGTTTGCATACCTTGATCCATTAATTTTAGAGTGTATTTTGTGGTCTTATTTGAATCCAAATTTATATCCCCAACTATTTCGGCCTAAAAAACATATGGGTCAACACAAGTTTCCAAGTTACCGTAATAAGCACAATTGTAGATAAATATGATCGCTATGAAATCCACTTGTCTTGAAACTCAAAGATTATTTTCCAGTCAATTTGCATTATTTTCAGGCTGTTAAACATTAGGGACTTCCGCTAAGACAGATCTACACGAATCCACAGTGCAATTTAAAGGGGTTATCCACTACTTTGACAACCCCTTCTCGATCTAAATGTTTGGCCCCTATGAAATTATAAAGCTTATACTCTCCTCACGTGCCAGCGCCATGACATTCATTCCATTCATGACACATCATGCCCGGTGCCCAATCAGCACTAGCATCACTGTCCCCGCCTTCTGTCGAATTGAACATGAAGAGGAAGCCAGGGCTGTAAGTGATCTCTGACGACTTCTTCATGTTCAATTCGTACAAAGGCAGAGACAGTGATACCAGCACCAATTGGACACCATGTGTCACAACACAGAACAAGAACCCAGAGATTGCAAATGCCCACACCACTTAAAAGGCGTCAGCACGGGAGTCGAGTATAAACTTTATTTTATCGGGGCCAAACATTTAGATCGAGAAGGGGTTGTCCTAGTAGTGGACAACTCCTTTAAACAGTGTAAATGTCCTCGCAATTCAGGACAGGGTTTTGTAAAGCCTCATCCACAATGCTGTATGGTTATGAACAGCAGATGTTCCACCCATAAATTCTGCTGCATATCTCCCAAGTGAGCCTTTGAAAGGGCAACTGTTAATCCTCTACTATACAAAAGAGACTGTTAGAGGGACAAAAATGTCAAGATATTAAAAAAAAGTCCAAAAATGAATTTGCTGCACTGTACAGACTTAAAAATGGGCTATCCATAGTCCTACCACTTGGACACAGGAGAGGAGCTTAAGTTCACCTTTTGATGCACAAAGTCCACACTGTGAAACAAGGTTAAGAAGCTGGAGAAAAGTAGCTTGACATAATGAATTGATCATTTTTGCCCAACCAACTTTGAAAGCACCTGCTAACTATCAATGGCCAATTTTGGACCAGCAGACACTGTAGACCAGAGGACACGGACAATGCAAGCTAGGCTGTTCGTTTTTTTTGGCATATTCTTGGTGTGATCTGTCATGTACCTAACTAGACAGTGACAAGAATCCATGCAGGATTTGCTTGTAGACCAGCAGCTACAGGCAGCAAAAATAAAAAAAGGTATCTGTATCGTCACGTCTACTAGCACGCCAATGGCAATGGTAATTCTAGCCTAGTACCCCGCAAACCTCCAATGATTATGTGCTGCTGCGCTCACATGTGTTGACATGCCAAACACTGAATATACAGGTCAGAAGTAAACTAGCCTAGAGTATCCATTAGAGAAGTTGGGGAGGAAGACCGTTTTTGTTTTTTTTTTTATTTTAAACCTTTTAAGATAGTATTTTGTTTTTCTGAATTTGCTTATTTTTCAGTGATCCACAGTAAAATCTACAACATATCTGTTTTATTGCAGATTTTGATATGACAAATTTAATTGGGAAAAGCCACAACAATTTTGCAACCAGTCTAGCGCAACTATTCATACTTGTGACTTAAACATCAGAAGCATAGCTCAGTTTAGTTGGGGAAGTTTTTGTGATGGACAAGAGCTGTTCAAATATGATACACTCTTCTATATAGTGCACAGAGCGGTGTGTGGGCTCACTAGCAAGGCTACAGGTGTATTACCCTGCTCTGTGAATACTTCATCGCAGTACTATGTATGAATGGTAGGGTTCTAAGGACCCTGATGGGCGGCCATTTAAGGAGTCTAATATACATATAAACACATGCTCATATACACGCGGACCGTCATTATGCAGAGTATGTGAATATATATCTTTACACACCCTCTGCTTATTGACGGTTACACCTTCATAGTATAGCATTTTTGCCAATTAAGGTCAAAGCAGAAATAACAGGAACAGAGTAGACGTTAGGTTGTGCACTTTTTGTCAGAGACAAGGTCCAATTTTGGTTAGTAATATACATATTAAAACACTCAGTGACAATAACAAATGAAGGTGGGGCACTGGAAGGATTGAAATGAATGTGAATTGTGAAACTATTTACATTGCCTCCTTATCTAATCCTGGAAGGCGTTGTGCTTCATACCTTCATATGACAGCAAAGTGAAAGAGGAAAATAGGTTTCACCATGACATTTATATACTGTACAAGAAGGGAGGTGTATGGGCATTATCATCAGTGGAAAAATAAATATGACCCAATCCACCCAACCATGGTATAAAATCCCTTCATCACTTTTCTCCTCTAGTAAAACAATCTTGTAACTCGGCAGTTTTACTCTTCCTGGCAGAAGGAGATCATAAATAAGTATGTTGGAGGCTTAAGTATTTACAGCACTTCACCATGGCGCGGTGCCACTCACACCAATAAGACTGATTCACAATGTCTTGTCTTCCATCCTACACATTAACAATTATTTCCTGCAGGGCGTGAGAATCACAGATATGCAGTCCTGTTCGGCCACATTTCTACTATACATACTCATTGGATTCACTAGTGTCAGTGCCAAGTAAAAGAAGATCATCGTCATATAAAGTAGGCTAAGTGCATACTTCATCAGCTTTTCCTGCCATACCCTCCAATTTCCTATCGATCCCCCATTTACCAGACGGCTGACAATGTGTTCTTCAGGCATCAGTCTCTACATAAAGTTTATTTAACAGTATAGAAAAGAGTAGCAGACCGCTTTCCTAAACAGAGGGTAAACGTTAAAAAAAAAAAAACTACACTGTGTAATATTTTTTGTATTTGGCAACCGGTCCATTATTGGTCAGATGCCTTGGCATCCATCCAAACTGTGGCCTAATCGAGTGCATACCAACTGAACTGTTTACACGTGCTGCGCCGATTCTTTGGAATGCACTACCTAGGTTAATACGATTAATCCCCAATCCCCACAGTTTTAAGCGTACCCTAAAAACTCATTTGTTCAGACTGGCCTACCGCCTCAATGCATTAACCTAATGATCCCTGTGTGGCCTATTTATAATAAAAAAAAAAAAAAAAAGTTCCTCGCATCATGTTCTCATTCACTTTATGCAGTATTAGCCCTCTGTGTCTGTACTGCTGCATACTGGTTCATGCAGCTTTACATGAACACCCGAGCCTTACACTATGGCTGGTCCGAATAACTAAAGCAATTGTTATCATCCACCTCTCGTGTCTCCCCTTTTCCCCATAGTTTGTAAGCTTGCGAGCAGGGCCCTCACTCCTCCTGGTATCTGTTTTGAACTGTATTTCTGTTATGCTGTAATGTCTATTGTCTGTACAAGTCCCCTCTATAATTTGTAAAGCGCTGCGGAATATGTTGGCGCTATATAAATAAAAATTATCATTATTATTATTATTATTATTAACTGTGGTCACAAACACTGAGCACGCAGTCTTATTATCCTAGAGGAGTTGGGAACTACAACAGTAATCTTGGCTAAAACTTCACATATTCATGGATCGGGCATAAAAATATGCTGGGGACCAGAAGAAAAGCATGTGATCTACATTAAAATGTCATAGCTGCTAAAGTTTTATTGAGGGGGTAGAATAAAAAAGGAAGCGTATGTGTTTGGTTTCCTGCCATTTGGACCCGTCATGGTGATATGCTGCCCTTAAACAGTCTATGGCACTGTGGATTGCTTTAGAAGTTCACCTTATTGCTTTACTAATAAATTTGATTATAGCCTTTAATAATTTTCTAAAAATAGAATTGGTCACTGAACAAAAAAATAAATTCCTACCAGTCAATTTACACTATGGTATTTAGATACAGATAAACCTCCAGCTCGTCCAAAACAGACAAAACTTAAATGCAACTATTTAAAAAAAAAAAATTTGCAGTAGAATTTTATTCAAGGTGTTTGTCTCCTTTCAGAAAACTTTTTGTTCATGATCCATTTCAGTTTGGTAGCAGTGGTGATGTCACACGGACATTGCTGCAGGCAGTCAGAGCACAGTGGCTCCATCCGGGCCTTTAAAAGATTTCAGCCATTATGCCTCTACTTATTACAACACTGTAGCTGGCTACAAAGTGAGAACACAACTCAATGGCAAGTTCATTCTAAAAGCAAGGCTTGCGAGTCCGATTTCTCTTTGGAGCAGACAGTGTGATTTGGTTTTAAATCAGTTTAAAAAAAAATAGTAAAAGACGAGAAAAGGTTTACAAACTCTGCTGTCAGAATGAGCTCACCGACATTCACTGGTAACTCATTCTGCAGTGAACTATGTGCTAAGATGCATAGAGGCTGTAGAATCTCAACTCTTTCATTTTAAGAATATATAGATAAAAAATATCCTGGTAAGAAAAGCTTATATGACAAAGGAACTGTTCTGCAGAGATAGAATACTAAATACAGCGTAGTTATGATAGTTTTTTATGCCCTGAATTTTCTGCCAAAACTGAGATTTGTATTACTTTGTATCCAATCTTTCTTTACTGCAAGATCAAAAGAGTTGCCAACAAGAAAAAAGTGAAAGTGCAGTCTACAATCCGCAGGAGTTAAGACTCCTACTGCCATGTGCATGAAATCGCATAAAAATAACAGACACGGAATTTGCTGGTTTAGTCATGCACAGGACGAAGGGGTCTGCTTCCGGTCCTGCAAACATCAGTATTCCACCCAAACATCTTAGGGCTAGGTCGTTCTAGGAGACCTAGTTCACAATGCCTTAAATCTAAAGCAAATATATGAATGACCTTTCACGTGGAGTCATGAAGGTGAAAACCATTCGTCATAAACTCTACCAGAAACATAAGAAATATCCTCCCCTGCCAACAGCGAGACATCATAAAAATACCTATTGCTATGATGCTGCTAATAAAACAAAACTCACTGGAGAAAAAGTCAAGTGCCAAGTACCGGCCTGAGTGCGGTCACTTTCACACAATTTTTTTCCTCATATGAAAAATGGTCCGTGGTATTTTTCTTTTTCAATGTGCTGGATCCATTTTTGTTCAAGGTGTTAGTTTTTACAATTCGGGTTACATCAGTTTTTCTCAAATGAAAAAATAAAAAAAAGGAAATTTCTAGGTGACTAGTACAGGTTCCAGGTATGAGAATCTAACCGGAAAACGCAGACAGCACGTAGGAGACATCTGACAGGTTGTTGGTGTTTTATCATGAAGCCATTTATTTCCATTGGCGAGTTGATATGCAACACCGATCAAAATAACACGTCTCTATTGTGTGGACATAATCAGCTGGCAAATTAAATAAAAAAAGGAAAAAGACATTCATTCTAATGGGTCAGTGGTCTACCTGCACAAACACAGCAAGTAAGAAAAAAACAGATGCAGGAAACAACTATTATAGGGCATCCTAGCATATTTCAGGGACCTATATAGATTCAGGACATGAGTGTTAAATGAAAAAGGAGCTGCACACTGACCAGCACTTCTGTCCATGCAATGGCTGATTGGGGAGGAGCATGTGACCAGCCCACCAGCAGCCATTGTAAGGACAGAAGAGCTAGTCAGGGCTCGCTCACACAAGTGCAGTCCAATAAAAAAGGGATTGAAATCGGATCAATGTTATTCAATGAGGCAGTGCAGATCCACTTTTTTTCTCAGCTGTGCTCGATGTGAGAAAAATAAAATTGCAGCATCCTAAGATTTCACTCTGAAATCTGATGGGTGTGAAGAAAAGAAAAATGAATACCGTATATACTTTAGTACAAGCTGAGAATTTCAGCCCATTTTTTTAGGCTGAAATTGCCCCTCTCGGGGCACCAGGGGTCGGCAGCTGTCTAATAATACTCACCTGCTCCTGGCGCGGTCCCTGCAGGTCCCTGGGTCTACGGGCGCTGACAGCTTCTTCCTGTATTGAGCAGTCTCATGGTACCGCTCAGTACAGTAATGAATATGGACCCGACTCCACTCCCATAGGTGTGGAGCCGCATATTCATTAGTGTAATGAGAGGTACCAGGTGACCGCTCAATACAGGAAGAAGCTGTCAGTGCTGGGAGAACCAGGAACATGCAGGGATCGCGCCAGGAGCAGGCGAGTATGACGACGCAGTGCGCGATATTCACCTGTCCCTCGTTCCACCATCGGCGCCACTCCGTTTTCTGCGTCCTCTGCATTGACGCTAAGATCAGAGGGCGCAATGACGCGATTAGTGTGTGCGCTGCCCTATGAATGAGCGTCAGTGCAGATGACGCGTAAGCGACGAGAGGTGAGTATGTCCTTTTAATCGCAGCAACAGCATATGGGGCATAATAGTATATGGAGCATCTTATGGGGGCCATAATCACCATTTGTGCAGCATTATACGGGGCAAATATTTCTATGGAGCATCTTATGGGGCCATGTGCAGCATTATATGGGGCAAATATCTCTATGGAGCATCTTATGGGGCCATAATCAGCATTTGTGCAGCAATATACAGGGCAAATGTCTGTATGGAGCATCTTATGGGGCCATAATCAGCATTTGTGCAGCATTATATGGGGCAAATATCTGTATGGAGCATCTTATGAGGCCATAATCAGTATTTGTGCAGCATTATATGGGGAATATTTTAAAATGGAGCATCTTATGGGACCATCATAAACTGTATGGAGCATTATATGGCGTGTATTTTGTATGTAGCATCTTATGGGGCCCATCATGAACTGTATGAAGCATTATATGGGGCGCTGATTCAATATGGATATTCAAAAACACTTAAACTACTGATATCTCAATTAATTTTACATTTATTGGTATATTTTTATTTTTGACATTTACCGGTAGCTGCTGCATTTTCCACCCTAGGCTTATACTCGAGTCATTAAGTTTTCCCAGTTTTTTGTGGCAAAATTAGGAGGGTCGGCTTATACTCGGGTCGGCTTATACTCGAGTATAAACGGTAAATAGGATGTCATGCAGACCTTTACAGTGGCATCCAATTTTTATGGATGCATTACAATTCTATAAAACAGGAAACTGTAAATGGTCCTGTAAATTATTAATAACTGCTGAATAAAAACACAGACTACATATACAACACAGAGATGACAAATGGGAAAAAACAAGAGACTGTGGGCAACTACTTTAATTTCTATTTGCAAAAGATACAAATTAACTTTGAGATCCTGAGAACTACGGCTCTTCGGAGCCCCGTGTAAATAGAGCAGTGGTCCATCATTCACTCTGAACTGGACAGCCAGATGTGCTCGGCTGGTCTTCAGCACCAATAAGAACGAATATAGTGGCATACTGATAGGGAACTTAGATTGTGAGCCCCAACGGGGACAGTGATGATATTGTGTGCAAACTGTAAAGCGCTGCGGAATATGTTAGTGCTATATAAAAATAAAGATTATTATTATTATAGCGGCAGTGCGAATGATAGACCACTGTTCACTTTACACGGTTACTCTCATGACTGGTGAGTGTCCAGCGATCGGGAAGTTATCCAATAGATAGGAGATCATCTCAAACTCGAGAATACCCTTGTAAGATAAACTGTATGCCATCAACACCCAAAAAGATCAGGAGTCTCATCTTGGACCAATGCTCGTCTCTATAGAGCTCCGACAGCTAAGAAAATTCAGTTACTGGAAATAAAACACTTACCATATTTTTTATCAAATTGCCATTGATTTTGTTTTTATTTTCATTTTGGTTAGATTTTCTACTTTGCAATAAGAGTATAAGTGCGCAAGAGACTCCGGGAAACCAGTGATATGGGGTAGTGCAGGCAGGTGATCGACACAAGGATGTCCATTATTGCAGGATAATGACGAGGACAGGAGCCTGGGGCCCAGATGACCCATCTACTAAATGACGTACAACGAGGGTGGAAAGAATTGTAGAAACATGTCAGGTTACCATGCCCTGATAATATGATAGGTTTAATTCTTCAATAATCACATGGACAATTTACAAGGACTAATAGCTGAAGCTATACAATTAAAAGATACAATATATTTGCACATTAATTGCTGGCTAAATCCTTTGAGTAACACAGAGAAATCATTTCCCTTCTTGTTTCAGCATGTAACACTTGCTTGGGTGAGGTACTAAATTATTTATGTAGCTTTATAGCTGGGAACTTTCTTCAGGCGATGGTGACCCAGCAGCTTTCATCCCTAGAAAGTCCTTAAAGGGGTTTTCTATCAATACTTTTTTTTTTTAGCCCCATTGGCTTTCTTTGAGTAAAGACGACTTTATTAGGTTTACACAGACTCCAGTTCCTGCTGTCCACCGCTGCAGCCCATCTATGTCCAGATGAAGAGCAACAGATTTACAGTTGTAGGGCATGATTGGTTGGACACGTTTCTGAATTGTCAAACCCTTTTCTTCTTCAGCCTTGGAATACATAAGACTTACAAAAATGATTTACTAAATGCTTGTGCATATTAACACATTGCATGGCTATGCCCACTGCAGCTCCACTGTCATTTTGGGCGCAGCTGCATGAAAATTCACTCAGGCAACGTTCACATTACCGTTTCCCGACGCTGCGTCGGGAAACGCTGTGGCAACGCATGCGTTATGCG
Source organism: Ranitomeya imitator (assembly GCF_032444005.1). NCBI lineage: Eukaryota > Metazoa > Chordata > Amphibia > Anura > Dendrobatidae > Ranitomeya > Ranitomeya imitator. The sequence continues at coordinate 612,366,491 of NC_091284.1, forward strand.
CCCCTATATTTAACATGGGGGGGCGCATGGACATGCGTTGTGCGATGCATGCGTTTTTTTTTTGCCGCAAGCGTCGGGCGCGGAAAATGCAACAAGTTGCATTTTTCTTGCGTCCAAATTTCGGCAAAAAAGGACGCATGCGTCGCAAAACGCAGCGTTTTTGCGTACGTTTTGGTGCGTTTTTATTTGCGTTGTGCGTTGCGTCGCCGACGCAGCGGCGCACAACGCAAATCTGAACGTAGCCTCAGAGTTACTCATAAAGCCTAAAAATAAAAGCTTAGAGAAGGTTTCACCTGCAAAGGGCAGGAGCCACAGTAATCTGACTGAAAAGGCATTTGTGGGACAGTCTAGAGATCATCGTCCAATGTATATCTTCTGACAGACCCTTTAAGACATATAAAGAGATGTTAAATTGCCCACATTTTTTTTTAATCATGAACAGCTGGAAGTTGCAGTTTTTCGGCATCTGTAATTCAGCTACACTGGATTTATTATTTTATGTATCCTCATTGCACAATATGACAAGCAAAAAGATTGCCCTCTGGTGGTGAAATGTAACAGTACAACAACAACAAAAAAAAAAAAAGCAAAAGTTAAAGGAAGAATTCTAATGCTGGAAATTCCGCACCATGGGCACAGCGGATTTGGTTTTCCATAGGTTTACATGGTACTGTACAACGCATGGAAAACTGCTGCGGATCCACAGCCAACTCCGCAACGTCTGTACATACCCTTAATGGGAATCTGTCAGTGTGATCCACCTTACCCAACCGTTTATATGGTCATGCTGCTCTATCAAAGAAAAGGTCATCTACACCCCAAGGCTATGTGCACACGGTGCGGATTTGCCTGCGGATCCGCAGCGGATTGGCCGCTATTTTCCATGCGGCTTACAGTACCATGTAAATCTATGGAAAACCAAATCCGCTGTGCCCATGGTGCGGAAAATATAGCGCGGAAACGCTGTGTTGTATTTTCCGCAGCACGTCAAATCTTTGTGCAGATTCCGCAGCGTTTTACACCTGCTCCTCAATAGGAAATCCGCAGGTGTAAAACCGCACAAAAAGACGCAGGAAATTCACGGTGGTGTGTTTTACCTGCGCATTTTTCAAAAACTGTGCGGAAAAATCCACACGAATCCGCAACGTGGGCACATAGATAAACATGTTCCATCTGGGACCACATAAATAAAGGGGTGCCACAGAGACAAAAACCCATGTGGACGTCTCAAAGATACACCACACGGACACTCCCAAACATATTAGCAAACATATGAAAAAATGGAGTAAAAAGTCCAAAAGTAATACAAAAATAAGTTTATTACACAGAACCGCACCTTGAGGAAGAAAGCGAAACGCGCGTCGGTGGCGGCGGGGATACCGATCCTGACAGTACATTAGTATGGGTAAACGATTTTCTTAGTTTGGGACCTTGTCCCTGGAATGATATAGCACGCATATTGATTTGGTCACTTATTTACCAATGCATTCCGGACATTTTTGGTCGCTCTATGTGGCACTTTGGCACCTTACCCATCCTTAATACTGAACATCTTTGGTCAGGATTTGTGTGTCCTGTTATTACCTGGTCCTAGTCCATTTATTTGTTGTGTTTATCATTTCTCTGTAATAAACTTATTTTTGTATTACTTTTGGACTTTTTACTCAATTTTTTCATATGTTTGCTAACGTGGGCACATAGCCTTACTGATACAAGCTGTTGCTACCATATTGAAAAAAACTGCTGTTTTCATTTATATGCAAATGAGTCTTAAAGGGAACCTGTCACCCCCAAAATCGATGGTGAGGTAAGCTCACCGCCATCAGGGGTTTATCTACAGCATTCTGCAATGCTGTAGATAAGCCGCCGATGTTACCTGAAAGAGGAGAAAAAGACATTAGATTATACTCACCCAGGGGCGGTCCTGCTCCGATAGGTGTCTCAGGTCCGCTCCGGCGCCTCCCATCTTCATTCCATGACGTCCTCTTCTGGTCTTCACGCCGCGGCTGCGGCGTAGGCGTACTTTGTCTGCCCTGTTGAGGGCAGAGCAAAGTACTGCAGTGTGCAGGCGCCAGGCCTCTCTGACCTTTCCGGCGCCTGCGCACTGCAGTACTTTCCTCTGCCCTCAACAAGGCAGACAAAGTATGCTTGCGCCGGAGCCGCGGCGTGAAGACCAGAAGAGGACGTCATGGAATGAAGATAGGAGGCACCGGAGCGGACCTGAGACACCCACTCAGGTAACATCGGCGGCTTATCTACAGCATTACAGAATGGTGTAGATAAGCCCCTGATGACGGTGAGCTTACCTCACCATCGATTTTGGGGGTGACAGGTTCCCTTTAAGAGCTCTGGGAGTGTCAATCACTTTCCAAATCACTTCCCAGATCACTGCCTCCCTAGCAATATTTCCCCCTCAGTCCTACAGTCTTCTGCTTGATTGATGGCACTGACGTCAATACAACTAGCGAGTTGCCAGCCAAGCAGGAGAACATGGAAATAGAGCCAGTGAGGCAGAGGCTTGGGAAGCACTTTGACACTCCCAGAGCACTTATTTACTTGCATATGAATTAAGACCATGCTCTACAGCCAGCAATAGGGAGCAATAGATTGCTTCAGTAAAGGCGCAAATGACATTATCACATTATCTTTCAGAGAGCAACATGAGTACAACAGTTTGGGGGTGGATCATTCTGACAGATGCCCTTTAATGTGGTACTCCACTTCATAATCATTGCTGGGACTTTTCAAACAAATAGGGATTGCCAAAGTCTGCACCTGCTGGAAGTCATAGAGATGAGCAATAATCTGTTGGGATGCTTGGCAGTAGATGTTTGATTTTCTTGGTAGGAAACTATTTTGTCGTCACTATTCAGATTAACCCCTTAGTGAAAGCCAATTTTTACATTTCTGACCATTGTCACTTTATGAGGTTATAACTAATGCTTCAACGGATCCCACTGATTCGGAGACTGTTTTGTGTGACATATTGTACTTCATGTTAGTGGTAATATTTCTTCTATATGACTTGGTTTTATTTATGAAAAAAAAGGAAATTTGGCAAAAACTGAAAATGTTAAACTTTTCAAACTTAATTTTTGTGCCTTTAAGAGAGCGGCGTTACACAAAATAGTTAATAAGTAACATTTCCTACATGTCTACGTTACATCACCACAAATTTCCAACACCTAACAATATCCCTAGTATACAACCGTGAAGAAAACACATAGATACACCGAAAGAACTACCTTCACACAAAGGCCATAAAATTAAAAAATAACTTTTATTAATAACAATATAAAAGATCAATGGCGGGTGAACACCCAAGGCACAGGACAAAAGGTGGGCAACCCGGAACAAAACTCCATATATAACAATAGCAGCACCATAAGTACAATATAATTAGGCATGTGCCGATGTGCAAATAGTCATGTGCAAATATGCAACAATAGATAGCAAAAATGGGTGAAAAATACAACAGTAGGGATAAACATATAATAATATAGTTACCAAATGGAGCGCTCCTGGGGACCCACCACACCCGACGCGCGTTTCGCACTGAAATGCTTCACCACAAATTTGGAAACAATTTTTTTTAGGACGTTATAAAGGACGTTATAAGGGTTAGAAGTTGACCAGCGATTTCTCATTTTTCCCACAAAATTTTCAAAACCATTTTTTTTTTTAGGGACCACCTCACATTTGAAGTGAGTTTGGGGGTGAATATAACAGAAAATACCCAAAAGTGACACCATTTTAAAAACTGCACACCTCAAGGTGCCTAGAACCACATTCAATACATTTATTAACCCTTGAGGTGCTTCACGAGAACTAAAGAAATGTGGAAGGAAAAAAATGAACATTTAACTTTTTTGTGGAAAAAAAATAATTTTTTTTTACTTTAGACCCAAACTGTATTTTCACAAGGGTAACAAAAGAAGATGGACCACAAAATTTGTTGTGCAATTTCTCCTGAGTACACCGATACCCTGAATGGGGAGCCACTGTTTGGGTGCATGGCAGGGCTCAGAAGGGAGGGAGCACCGTTTGACTTTTTGAACCCGAAATTGGCTGGAATTAATGGCGAGCGCCATGTCACGTTTGGAGACTCCCTAATGTACCTAGAATTGAGGGGTTTCCACCGTTCAGCGCCAACCCTAACATAGCCCTGCCCCGACCCTAATCTCAACCGTAACCCCCACCCCACAACCGTAACACCCAAAACACAACCGTACTCAGGCCCAGATTTAGGAGGGGCCGGGCCCTGGGCCACCCACCAAGCGGGGGCCTCCCACCAATATAGGGATAAATATCTCAAAACATGTAAAATACATGTGTCTCTGCTGTGATCCATTTCTAATGATAAGGAACATTTAAAAGAGAAAGCATTGAAAGTGTAGGGACCTGGCTACGATCCTACATCTCAGTGGCTGGCACAGAGCGGCAGAGTCATGGCACCTGACCTGCGTCAGCATCCACTGACCTGGCCAGCCTAGCCAGACTTCCTTAGTACCCTACCTGTACCAAATGCTTAGCTTATGGCATGTGGCAGCCTTCTCTGATCCCAACCAAAGCTTCTAGGCGCTACCTATTCAGCTCTAAGGATATCTTTAATTTTGATGGTAACAAACTGCAGTGGTGAGCGTTCCTTCTCAAAACTCAAATTAGTTGAAAACCGATTATAGACATCCATGAAGCAGGAACGATTTGTAAATTTGGCTATCATGAGCATCGAGTCAGATATACTGCGTGAATTGGACTTTAGTGACATCATTAGTGATTTTGCAGCATGAAAATGAAGGAAAGTGCCTGGATTGTAAAAAATGAATGATTTTACCTGAATTACGCTGCGTAAATGATTTTTGTAAATAAACTTGCATTCGTTTCATTTTGTGTTTTTTCTGTACATATTGCAACACCTTGAAAAATGGGCATCCCTCCAAAATGGGCCCCGGGCCACCCACCTCTTAAATCCGGCCCTGACCGTATTCTGTGAATAACAGTGATCACAAGACTAGGGACGGTAAAAACCGACCCAAATCATGTTCTCCGGCATCTCAGCTACCCCTGGTAGCAGAGACCCCAGAGATTTTCCAAAGCTAGGGGGGCGCTATAACCTTATTTCTCAGCACCGTTAAACAGCGCTGAGGAATAAGTACCCTTAACTGCCGCCATTAAAAGGCATATTGGTGGTCGTTAAGGGGTTAATGGTACATTTCGACAAGTACGGTAAATAATCCAAGGACGTTCATAGAAATGTTTGTAGGATTATTTGACCGTGCAAACATTTGGGTGATCACATGACGAACAAGAAAATGCTCATTCAACAAGTGATTGAATTATTCATGCTTGTAAAAAAAAAAAAATGCTATTGACAGCACATCACTGCACACAAACAGCGATCGCAAGACTAGGGACATGTGCTGCCAATAACAACATGTTATTGGATTTATCGTCATTTCTGCTCCTAGTTGTTTTCATGACATATACTGTATATATGCTGTTAGTTTTCTGTTTTGTTTTGTTTTCTTTATTGTTGTACATTTGTTTGTTTTTTCTTTAAAAAAAAAAAAAAAAAAAAAGAATACACCGAATTAAGTACCAAGTCTTTTTACAGTAGTAGTGTCAATAACATGATCATTCCGTTCCCATCATTGTTCAACAGGTCAATAAACAAGTGCTGAGCAACTTAACCCCCCATACACATACTAAGGATACCGGCTTAATATATATGGGACATCGGCCACTGATGGTTAGGAGAGATGTCGATCAAACATGTTCAATTTCGAACTGTATATTGTTCTCGTATATATATGGTAAGCCTCCGGCCAACATGCCACAGAGCGGATTTCTGAGAGACAACACAGGCCAAACAAGAGCTTCAGTGTATGGGAGAGTCAGCGGAGATGGCTCTCTCTAGCTCGCTCTAGTCACTGCCCATGAGGATGCACTGACAAGCCAAATACAGCATGTCTAAATGCACTATAATTTCAGAAAATGCATTAAAAATATAGCAATTTTACCATGAAGTTGGAAAATCACACAAAAAAAAAAAACGTATATACTCGAGTATAACCTGACCGGAGTATAAGCAGAGACCCCTAATTTTGCCACAAAAAACTGGGAAAACTTAATGACTCGAGTATAAGCCTAGGGTGGAAAATGCAGCAGCTACCAGTAAATGTCAAAAATGAAAATAGATACCAATAAAAGTAAAATTAAATTGAGACATCAGTAAGTTAACTGTTTTTGAATATCCATATTGAATTAGGAGCCCCATATAATGCTCCATAAAGTTTATGATGGGCCCCATAAGATGCTCCATATTAAAAATATGCCCCATATAATGCTGCACAAATGTTGATTATTATTATATTATTTATTTATATAGCACCATTGATTCCATGGTGCTGTACATGAGAAGGGGTTACATACAAGTTACAAATATCACATACAGTAAACAAACTAACAATGACGGACTGATACAGAGGGGCGAGGACCCTGCCCTTGCGAGCTTACATTCTACAGGATTATGGGGAAGGAGACAGTAGGTTGAGGGTTGCAGGAGCTCCGGTGTTGGTGAGGCGGTAGCTTCGATAGTGATGAGGCAGCAGCGGTGTCAGTGCAGGCTGTAGGCTTGCCTGAAGAGATGAGCTTTCAGGTTCCGTCTGAAGGATCCGACTGTGGTTGATAGTCGGATGTGTTGGGGCAGAGAGTTCCAGAGGATGGGGGATATTCGGGAGAAGTCTTGGAGGCGATTGGATGAGGAGCGAATAACTGTGGAGGAGAGAAGGAGGTCTTGGGAGGACCGGAGATCACGTGAGGGAAGATATCGAGAGATTAGTTCAGAGATATATGGAGGAGACAGGTTGTGGATGGCTTTGTAGGTCAGTATTAGCAATTTGAACTGGATACGCTGAGGGAATGGGAGCCAGTGAAGAGATTTGCAGAGGGGGGAAGCGGAGGATTAGCGAGGAGAGAGATGGATTAGTCGGGCAGCAGAGTTAAGGATGGACTGGAGAGGTGCAAGGGTGTTAGCAGGGAGGCCACAGAAAAGGATGTTGCGGTAGTCAAGGCGGGAAATGATGAGGGCGTGCACAAGCATTTTAGTAGATTGGGGATTGAGGAAAGGACGGATCCTGGAGATATTTTTGAGCTGGAGGCGACAGGAGGTGGAAAGAGCTTGGATGTGTGGTTTGAAGGACAGGGCAGAGTCGAAGGTTACTCCGAGGCAGCGGACTTCGGGTACAGGGGAAAGCATGATGTCATTGACTGCGATAGATAGGTCAGGTAAGGAAGATTTGTGGGATGGAGGAAAGATGATGAGTTCAGATTTGTCCACATTGAGTTTGAGGAAGCGAGAGGAGAAGAAGGAGGATATGGCTGATAGGCACTCTGGGATTCTGGACAGCAGAGCGGTGACGTCTGGGCCAGAGAGGTAGATCTGAGTGTCATCAGCATAGAGGTGGTACTGGAATCCATGGGACTTTATGAGTTGTCCCAAGCCAAGTGTATAGATTGAGAAGAGTAGGGGTCCTAGAACAGAGCCTTGGGGGACTCCAACAGAGAGAGGGTGGGATGAGGAGGTAGTATGGGAGTGGGAGACGCTGTGCGGTTGGAAAGGTACGAGGCGATCCAGGATAGGGCGAGGTCTTTGATGCCAAAGGAGGAGAGCATCTGCAGTAGGAGGCAGTGGTCAACTGTGTCGAAAGCAGAGGACAGGTCTAGAAGGAGGAGTACAGAGTATTGTCCAGTAGCTTTGGCGGTAAGTAGGTCGTTAGTGATTTTGGTCAGGGCAGTCTCAGTTGAGTGATGGGGGCGGAAACCAGATTGTAGATTGTCGTACAACAAGTTAGATGAGAGGTGGGAGGAGAGTTCAGCATGGACGTGCTGCTCCAGGAGTTTGGAAGCAAGCAAGGAGTTTGGATTATGACCCCATAAGATGTTCCAGACATTTGCCCCATATAATGCTGCACAAATGCTGATTATGGCCCCATAAGATGCTCCATAGAGACATTTGCCCCATATAATGCTGCACAAATGCCGAGTATGGCCCCATAAGATGCTCCATACAGACATTTGCCCCATATAATGCTGCACAAATGCTGGTTATGGCCCCATAAGATGCTCCATAGAGACATTGCCCCATATAATGCTGCACAAATGCGGATTATGACACCATAAGATGCTCCATAGAAACATTTGCCCCGTATAATGCTCCACAAATGTTGATTATGGCCCCATAAGATGCTCCATAGACACATTTGCCCCATATGCTGTTGCTGCGATTTAAAAAAAAAAAAAATGACATACTCCCTTCTCGTCGCTCAGGCCCCCGGCACTTGCTATAGTCACCTTGCCCAGTTCCACCGCCGAGCGCTCCTGTGTCTTCCCCATCCTCCGCACTGACGCTCAGGCAGAGGGCACGCACTAACCACATCATTGCGCCCTCTGACCTGAGCGTCACAGGCAGATAACGCGGAAGACGGCGCCTGGCGGTGGAACGAGGAGAGGTGAATATCTTCGTGCTCCCCCCTCCCCATTATACTCACCTGCTCCCGGCGCGGTCCATGGCAGCTTCTCTCTTGGACTCTCTGGGCGCGGCAGCTCTTCCAGCAATGAATATGCGGCTCCACAACTATGGGAGTGGAGTCGCATCCATATTTATTACTGTAATGAGCGGTACCATGTGACTGCACAAAGCTGGAAGAGCTGCCGCGCCCGGTGACCATCGGAGATGCCGGGACCTCGCCAGGAGCAGATGAGTATGTGACAGCCGCAGCTCCCCCTCCCCTGCCGACCCCCAGGGACAATGACTCGAGTATAAGCTGAGAGGGGCACTTTCAGCCTAAAAAAATAGGCTGAAAATCTCAGCTTATACTCGAGTATACACGGTACATATGAAAAGCATTATGATGAACATGCTGAAAAGGGATAACTGCAGTAAAAACAAAAAAAAGTAAAGGTTTATGTATTTTACGCGATATGGAACACACATTAGGAAAGGAAGCATTAGACAAACCATAGAATGAAAATTCCCTAATCGAATTCAATATTCTCCAGAAGCAATGAACAAGCTAATACAGGCAACCAGCTCAGTCTGACCCCGATAAAAGACCATATTACATTTATCTGCACTTGTGTCCTGTGATTATTCTGCCTCTTTCAACAAGATGCTTCAGGCTTGACACTGACAGTTTCCATGATCACCTGCCTGCTGGAATGCAGAAAGACCCAAAGTGGGTTAGACATTTGCCTAGCAACTCATGAATAATACACCAACTACACATACTAAACAAACAATGATCGGAATTCGGAACCAACGATGTCGTCATAATACAAACACATGTCATCATCCGGGTGGAGTGACATATCCACTGCATTAAGACACTTAAGAGCAAATGATTGCAGAATTAGTCAGGCATGATGCCTTTCAATCATGATATAGAAGTTTTATTGTGTCTTAAGGTGTGATATGTCTGTATCTGCTCTTCTACTATGCTGTAAGGTTTAGCTCCACTAATTATAGGAATTAAGATTTAAGAGACCTAATAATGTCAACAAATACTAAGAAACATGTAGACAATGGAAGGCGACATCTTTACTGCCAGCTCAAATTATATACACAGCACTCTCACTGACAAAAGGTGCTGGCTTCATCCCTGAATTATGTAACCCCATAGCCGGGGATACCTTTACCATAGAGGCAGCCCGACTATAGGCTATAGCACACAGTCACACACAACTGTTCAGAGCAGGAGGGGCCAATTTTCCCGAGGAACCACATGAGAGACCATGACTGTTGTGGAGAACCGAACCAATAGGCTGAAAATAATATTAACAATTACAATTATATATCACTTAATATTGAGCAGATTGAAAAGCATGATATCCTCCTAAATATACACAGCATGAGCCCCCACACATCCTCCCTATATACAGCATGCGCCCCGACATATCCTACATACAGCATGAGCTCCCACACAGCCCTTATATTCAGTATGAGCTCCACATAGCCCCCTATATGTGGATAGCTGTGACAGCGAGCTTGGTGAAGCCCGAGGGCCCCGTTTTCGGCCCCTCAGATGTCTCAGTCTGTGGGCCGGACTATAACAGCAAGAGGGACCCCATGAACCCTCAGTCCTACAAGCAAAGGAATGGGTCAAAGACTAATGTAAAAGCACTCCTAATGCAACCATCTGTCCCCTCTGTTGGGTCAGGTAACAAGCTCTGACGACCACTTCCACTAGAATGGTTTCCTTTTTCACCAAAAATTAGCTGCAAATGTAAAAAAAAAAAAAAAAAAAAAAAAAAAAAAATGTACATTATGCCCTCATACTGCCCAGCACATTGTACCCTCTCCTTACACTGTCCACCCTACATAGCATGATGGTAACCACAGCCACTCATACAGTATGATATCCACAACAGCCCCCAAACACACAGTATGATGTCCACCACAGCCCCCTATACAATATGGTCACCACAGGCCCCTACACCGTATAATGCCCTTACCAGCCCCCTTTACAGTATGAGGTCTCCACAGCCCACAGTATAACATCCTCCACAGTCCCCTATACAGTAAAATGCCCCCACAGCCACAAGTATAATGTTCCCCAGAGCATCCTAAACAATATGATGTCCACACAGTCCAGTTATAATGTCCCCCATATAATATAATGTCCCCACAGCCAGCCCCTCTTGGTATGTCCCCAATTCATTGACAAACTAATAATAATAAAAAAAATATATAACGTACTTGCCTAATCCAGGCTCCCGTCCGACACAGCCTCCATCTCTCCTTCTATGAAGCATGGCATTGGGTGGCACAATGACATCATTGCATTGAGCCATCAGACTTTCCCTACGTGCGCAGTCTTCAACATGGCGCAAGACGGAAGTAGCCGAGTGCTGATTGAGTTCCCAAAAGAGGAGGGAGTTGATTATAGCTGGTCTCCCCCTGTGCCAGGCAGCATTCAGACACAAAAACAACTGAAAGCAGTGATGGAGTGACGGCCAGGGCACAGGCAGAGATTGACACCGTTTACCTCTGTGCCTGCGACTCACCGGTTAAGTGTGCTAAATGCCTGTGGCAGGAGGGAAGGGACAGGCGGCTGCAGGCATTCAGCAATGTCACTTTTTTCCCCACCTCAAAGTGCGCCCCCCTCAGGGAGGCAGGCAGAAGAGCCCAAGGCGGGCGTCTCCCCTGCCTGTCCATTTCCCCGATCACGCATGTAAGGTTTTTTTATGGCTTTTTAGCCTCTCCCATGAATATGAAAGTACAAATAATCTTATTGTATTTCCTGTCAATGCCAAATAAATATACACACTACATGAAAAGTATTTTCTGTCTTGCAAAACTATTTTTCATTTGCACTCAGTAATTTCTTTCAGAGTTAAGGTACCGTCGCATTAAGCGACGCTGCAGCGATATAGACAACGATGCCGATCGCTGCAGCGTCGCCGTTTAGTCGTTGTGTGGTCGCTGGAGAGCTGTCACACAGACCGCTCTCCAGCGACCAACGATGCTGAAATCCCCGGGTAACCAGGGTAAACATCGGGTTACTAAGCGCAGGGCCACGCTTAGTAACCCGATGTTTACCCTGGTCACCATTGTAAATGTAAAAAAAAAAAAAAAATTACATACTTACATTCCGGTGTCAGCTTCCCTGCACTGTGCTCTGCTTTACGGCCGGCCGACACAGTGCAGGGAAGCTGACGCCGGGGGACAGACACCGGAATGTAAGTATGTAGTGTTTTTTTTTTTTTTTTCATTTACAATGGTAACCAGGGTAAATATCGGGTTACTAAGCGCGGCCCTGCGCTTAGTAACCCGATGTTTACCCTGGTTACAAGTGAAGACAACGCTTGATCGGCGTCACACACGCCGATTCAGCGATGTCAGCGGGTGATCCAGCGACGAAATAAGGTGCTGGCCTTCTAGCTCCGACCAGCGATGTCACATCAGGATCCTGATCGCTGCTGCGTGTCAAACACAACGATATCGCTATCCAGGACGCTGCAACGTCACGGATCGCTATCGTTATCGTTAAGTTGTTCAGTGTGAAGGTACCTTTACTCCACTAGTTTTAGATTGATGACCCTTGATTAGGATAGGTCAGAATAATCAGTGGAGACATTGGCCACCACCAGCTGTTCTCAGTGCTGACTCTGCCGGCTTTATATTAGCAGTTGTGCAGTTGAACCACATAGCTCTGTGAACTTGGCCTTGACCAAGTACCGCAAAGACCACCACTATTCTAGTAAATAAGAGAAAATTCAGGGTGTTGGACCCCCACCAACCAGACATTGATGACTAAAGACGTGGGGAGCTGTGGATGTTTGGGTTCGTTTGGTTTGGCCACACTTTAGTCCAAAGTTCAGTTCGGGTACAAGAACAAATCCCATACAAGTCAATGCAGACCCAAACTTTGGTGCTACAAAATGGCTGTAGGAAGGGCTAGGGGGCTGCAAAAGGAAGCAAAATGGGAGAAAGCGCAGGACAATTTTCCTGCAAACAAATGTGGATAGGAAAGTTACTTAAACTAACAGAATAAAAAAATATAAAAACTAATTATCTTGAACCAGGAGGCAGAAATTTGGAGGTGATGTTAATAGGCTGGGAAGGTCCAAGGATATGTGCCCCTTACTAGTAGCTCCAGAAATGGTGCATCCATTACAGGTACTAATTCTAGCACTTCGCCTCGGCTAAGGTGTGGTGTATATCTGGTTTATAGTTTTTGGGGTTGAAGTCCGCCAACATCAAGCCCAGGTGTTAGCAATGAAGAGGCATCCATCAGACTCCCCCATTACTAACCCCATATTAGAAAATAAAAAGACACAGAGGGCAAAAATATATATATTTTAATAAAGACTCCTCCACATATTCCCTGGTTTACCCCATTATTATTATTAAACAATTAACCCCAGCAGATCCAACGTAATCCATTGCAATAGTCTCCTGCAACCTATGGAGCGTCGTTCTGAGAACGACGTATTGTAGGTTACTTGCAGTCAGCTTCATGAGCTATTACGTCAGTAACATCATCGCCTGTGAGACATGAACGGAAGTAACCTATGGAGCCTCTTTTTCAAGGCAGGATAGGTCACTCTTGGTCATGTCTCAAGGGCAATGACGTTAGTAACATGATCACTCATGAGACATGACCGAGTAACCTATGAAGCGATAACACTTTGATGCCAACTGACATTACACAGCTGGCATCAACCTCAAAAACTATTGCCCCAATTTCCACCACACACCTGGGCAATCGAGAAGAGCCGAGGCTAAGCACCAGAATTGGCACATGTAATGGATGCGTGATTTCTGGTGCAGCTGTGGGCTGGTCTTATTAGGCTGGCAATTGGCCAATATCTATGGGCATAGCCAGCCTACTAATATCAGCACCCAGCAGTCTGCTTTGTCTTAGCTGGTAAAGAAAAATAAGGAAGACACCACATTTTTTTTCCCCCATTATTATTTTACACTGTCTCTACGCTTGTGAGAGCACAATGGCAGCGTCACCCATGACTTGGTGTTTATACAGTCCGGGGCACTTGTTGCACTGGCCAATCACAGCCATGCCAATACTTGGCATGGCTGTAATGGCTCCGTAGCTGCTCACAGCCTAAAAGCTTGTTGATTGGCCTTTCAACAAACTTTATTTGGCACTGAAACCGAACAGTAAAAACAGATTTCTGGGAAAAAGTCCATGTTCAGAGTTTGGTACCGGACACTAGGTGTCTGGTACAAACCCCTAACTTTACAGTTCAAGTTCGCTCATACCTATTGCTGACCTAGCCCAAGTTTAGGTCATTTATATAAAAGAAGTAGAACAAGAGAGGTCCCTTAATCATCACCCAGTAGTATAGGGAAGACTCCCTAAATCAAACAGCTGAATGAGTTGAGCTTCCAGCAACGTGATACCTTGTAATATGTCACTTACTGTAGCCCCCTGTTACTAAAAATAAAAGTGTTCAAGGCAGGAAATCCCTTCCTACCATGATAATCATCACATTCCAAGATCCATATCTTTTAGGTCAACATATATGTATGTGGGTCTGATATTAACTTTTTTTTATGGTGGTGGGAAGAGAAAATACACGTCAATTTTAATACTTAAACAAAAGTTTGCATTTGGAAATGAACCTGACAGATGATACATGCTGCCAAATCTGGGGGCAGCATGCATTAGGCACTGGCTGTATGAACTCAGCCAGGTATGTTTGAGAAGAACATACTTTTATTAGTTGCCAGGACACTAGTCGGACAAGCAGGTCCCTGTTTGCTGACCTGGAGTAACTGTTCTCTACCTGTGTGCGCACATAGACCAAAGTAGGCAAAACATTAAAAATGGGCTGCGTTAGTGGAATGAAAATCTTTTGACGTGATAGAATTGAAGATTTTTATTAACACCATGACTATAGACCGAGACCTGTCAATTCCGGTTCACTTTAAAATTCTGTGTCGATCATCCTGTGTCACAAATAAAGTTTTCTTCATCCTATGGTACGATGACCATGATAAATTCATATATTTTTCAAACGACGTTAAATATAAAATAGTAACAAAAGCAACAACAGTTATAATGTCTATTTCCCACAATTCAGCTTTGCGAGGACTTGTATTTTCACAGGATGAACTTACATTTGGTATTTTGGAATGGAAAGTTAATATTTTTTTTAATGATTAGATGATCAATAGAACAGCAATTCTTTTATGGCATTCACCACTTGGGCTTAATATTGTTATAATTTAATATTTTAGGTCTTGAACACTGCAATAACAATTAAAGGTCTTTTTCCATGCTAAAACATTGTTTAGTCAATATGTTCTTTGTTTTTACTTTTATATTTTTAAACATTAAAACCATTTTCATTTTACTTGGGGATTCCTATGAGCTTGATCACTGAAAACACTGCAGTATGTCTGTATTGCAGTGCACTATGTCCATGAGCATAATGCTGGAAGGGACTAATGGCAGTACTAAAATGGCATGACAGTCCATCAGCATTGAGGTTATGCATGGGATGACTGTTTGGGGGCTGCATACCTGTCAACAGGGCAGAGCAAAGTACGCCTGCGCCGGAGCCATGGCTGAAGATCAGAAGATGACGTCTTGTAATGAAGATGGGAGGCGCCGCAGCGGACCAGAGACACCCATCCGACCTGACCAGCAGCGGGACCGCCCCTGGGTGAGTATAATATGACGTCTTTTTCTCCTCTTTCAGGTAACATCGGGGGCTTATCTACAGCATTACAGAATGCTGTAGATAAGCCCCTGATGCCGGTGGGCTTACCTCACCCGCGATTTTCGGGGTGACAGGTTCCCTTTAAAGAGAATGTTCACATCCATGCTAAAGATTTAAGTGTGGACAATCATCCAAAATCCTCATCAAATCTGCTAACATTTTTACATATTCGTAAAGTGATTGTGCGGTTATATCGATTTGCATGCTCTGGGGAAGAAGAAGAAAAAAACTCACTAGTTTGGATCTTCATCAGCAGTGCAGGAATTAGAAAAAAAAATGTCCAAAATTCTTCAGCATAATAAGAAAATGTATTATTTAAATGGATTACACGCAGTAAAAGTGAGAATTAGCCCCAATGAATGACAATGGGGATAATAATTGTGTTGATCTGTAAGAAAAGAACAGCACTTTTGGAAATGGTATACATCTAGAATTCTCTGGAATGACAGGGATGTTGCTTCAGGATGGACTGTATAGAGAAGTGAAACATACTTGATAAAAAAAAAAAATACAAAACTGAAGTATACTGACAATTTTGGAAAAAGGAAGCTAAACCCTGAAGAAATCTTAGAAGGACACTAGAAAAGTTGCTTGCTGCAAAGTGTTCACTATTCTCTAGGGACTTTGCCATTTTGTTTGCTTTGGAATTTCGTTTGGCTTTTAAAACCCTTGAAAACATTCTTTCACAAACAAAGCCAAGTGATGTCTGGAACACTTGGGATTAGTGAAGCATACTGCACCCTGCTGGCTTGGCCTAGAATTATCAAAAACCGTCAAAACGCTGCACAATATCTACCCAAAAAAGGCTGAGCTAAAGGTTCACTTCTAGTTCTGGCAATGGATGTGTATGGGTTACGATGAGCCAAGTCGCTTTTATCAGTGCAATACTTAAGTGGTCAAGGTATTTTCACATACTGGTTATAAATCACAATATTTAAAAAAAAAAAAGTTTTCCTCTGATAATAACCAGCATACAGACAAGACAATGAAGCAGCAAGGACAGAGCGACACCAGCAGCCATTATCACTCCAGGGAGGCATAGTGTATTATGGTGTAGTGTTATTTCTCCTCAGCTGGGAAACAAAAGTACAATTTTTTATTTGCCAATGAATTTCACTGTAATTATGGCTTCATGTTCACCTTGTGAACCCATGTGAAGTCAGAGCACTAATACTATTAACTAAGCTCAAAGAGAAATATATAACATTGATCTAGAAGAAACTGCATGGAATGAAGTAGCGCTGAAAGTCCAGGCAGATATTGACTTTGCAGCTTTTTGTCTAGTTTTTGGTGTTTTTTGTCCGTTTTTCTTTTGTGGCTAGTTCTCTTAATTTGTTCCTTTTTCAAGTCTATTATATATGTGTTCACCTTATTTTTGTTTGTATTTTGTTCGCCATTGTGGGTGGGATTTGGAGTTTTTAGAATTGTTGCCTAAATCGTCAATTGCGGCTTAAAATAAAATAAAAAAGTCACAAATGTAGTCTAATACTCCCCTCTCCCCATATATGAACGTAAAATACTTCGGCATTATTTGGCATGTGCAACTTTTTGGGCTGAAAAGTTGAAACATAGGAGAAATTTAAAACAGCTATTATCTTGTGCAAAACTCATGGCTCATGTGTGCCATTTTGAAGAATTTGGCGCAAAAAAACAACAACAACAACCTTCAAAATAACCACAAGTGATCAATTGGGTCTCAAGACTTTTGCTAATTTATTCCATACATTACACATACAGAGCCTTTTTCTGGCGTTTTATCCCCATACCAGAGTTGTATTTAAGGTCACTGGCACTTTTGCCACGCGCAAAATGCTCTAGGGCGGCTTTTTTTTTTTTTTTTTTGCATTTATGCATTTTCACACTGCGATATGTTTTCCATGAAACTGAAGTCCGGGTTGAAAGTTACCCCATGTACACAAGGACATAGACAACTGTTCTGGGTCCGTGTTCAGTCCATTGTGTACACTCGGACAGAAAATCCATTTGTTTACACTTAGTCAAAATTCAAACTTTTTTCCACAGATACAACACAGACTCAATTATAATCGATCGGGCTATTCACAAGTCTGGTCTTTCACGGTGGGTCCATGGAAAACTCAGACTTTTTTTCTGGTATCACAGATGAAAAAAGCCAATCAAAAATAAATGTATGGGTCCGTGAAAAATACGCACAGCACCCGAATAGCATCCGTCTGCTGTATGTATTTAACACTACAAAGGATAGGAGAAGCTTTGTAATTTATTTATTCATCCGTGAAATGACACACTACTGATAAAACAGACATCGCACGGATCCAAAACACTGATGACAAATGTACTATTTTTTCACGGATGTGTGAATGAGGCATCAGGCACCAGTTTTACCATCAGTGTTTCAGTCGAATGGGCCAGTTTAGTGCACAAATCTTATTCACGCATCAGTTTTTCACTGACATACCAATATCCACTTCACAGATGAAGATGACTAGAAGTCTAGTGACACCAATTGGGGGTAGAAATCCTTAAAGGGACACCGTCACCTGAATTTGGAGGGAACAATCTTCAGCCATGGAGGCGGGGTTTTGGGGTTTTTGATTCACCCTTTCCTTACCCGCTGGCTGCATGCTGGCTGCAATATTGGATTGAAGCTCATTCTCTGTCCTCCGTAGTACATGCCTGCACAAGGTGCAATCTTGTCTTGCGCAGGCGTGTACTACGGAGGACAGAGAATGAACTTCAATCCAATATTGCAGCCAGCATGCAGCCAGCGGGTAAGGAAAGGGTGAATCAAACACCCAAAAACCCCGCCTCCATGGCTAAAGATTGTTCCCTCCAAATTCAGGTGACAGTGTCCCTTTAAAGTCAATATTAATCAATCAACAAGCCTTACCACAGGACTCACAATAAAAAGCCAAACTAAACATTAGGGATGTTTGTACCTCATAAGTGCAAAGTAAAAGGTTTGATTTAGCAAAATGAGAGGTCTCTGACAGGGGTGTAAGGGGAAATATTCCTGCTAAACAGAGTGCCAACATGTCATAAAGAGACTTCTAGGCCCCCCCACCCCAGGAAGCCCATCAAACGAAATGCACGACTGGGCCATGGCAGGAAGCACTAGTCATCCCACTTGGGTAAGCACTTTTTGGCAGCATTATTCATGGCACTTTACATACTGTAGGGCACTATTATGTGGGAGTAGACCCCCCTACTTATTTACTCTGGTTAACTATTGATGTATCTGGTATGATCTTTCTTGTAAAACTTAGGTTTTATACACTACCTGAAAAAGAGCTAAAAAAAAGAATGAACAAGCGCGCTGTGATGTAAAAACGACCTGCTGTGCATGTCCAGTATTTTGAGCTTTACATTCCGTCAGCTTTTCAAGGCACCTAAAGGTAGTGTGACTTGACCATTTTCATGCTCTCACAAGTTTATACACAAAAAAAGAGAAAAAAAAAAAACACAAACCACTAATGTGGTAGCAGAAAAAGATACAAAACAAAAAATATTTTTCAGGATAACACCATTGTGTTTTCCTTAAAACACATTGTGTTCACATATAGTGCTATAGCACACAAGTCATTGACTACTGGTAAAGGACAATGGACCATGGTCTGCAAGTACGGTATTCTTGCTCAAATCCATAGGATTGACTTTCCATTTATTTTTTTAAAGAAAACCTTTGGGACCCAAAAAAAAAAAAAAACATGTTAATAGCACCATATAATATAATTTTCGTGTGCAGTCAGTGAAAAACAGATGAACAAGCCCTTATTCAAATTAACAAACAACAGTTTATGGCTTGTTTTCTCTCACCGATGCAATGTTCTGTTTTTAAGTAACAAGTGACAGTTTAACTGGGGCTGCAGACCTTTTGTTCTGGTGGTTTTGGAGGCCTAAGAGGTCAAATGCACCTATCAAATACACATTCATAGCCTAAGAAATGGAAAGCAATCATTCATTCAAAAGAGGACATTTTACACTTGTACTAGCCACATATGGGTTATCTGTGTACTCTGGGGAAATCGCAGAACAAATTGTAGTGTCCATTTTTCTTATCTTCCTTTCAATTTGCATTAATTCCTGGGAAGCACCTAAAGGGTAAAGCTTTGACTGCAGTTCCAAAAACACTGAAGGGTGAAGTTTTTAAAATGTGGTTTTGTTTGTAGATTTTCTGACATAGAGGTCCTTTAAAGTCACTTCAAAAGTGAAATGGTCTCTAAAAATTAAAACATCTTTAAAATTAATTGAAAAAAAAAATAGAGAGTGATAAACTTTTAACCCTTCTAAAATCCTACCTTAAAAAATGATGCTTATATAAAGTAAGCATATGGTAAATGTTACATATTAGCTATTTTGTGTACTATGACTATCTGGTTTAAGGAATAAAAATTCAAAAGATTGAAAATTGCGGAACTCTCAAAGTGAAAAAAAAATCTTACTTTCCAGTAACAGCATTTTTTGGCGCCCATGACAGCACCATGAGAGAGGGGATCCGCCCTTTAGGGACAGGAAACCTACAGATATAAAAGGGCGATACCTCTCCCATGCATCAGTTGGATTACAGAGCCCGAGAGGACCTCCATGGTTGGACGCAGCGAATGTCCGCTCGGTCCAAAACGATGCCGGCTTTTGAACGCAGGTGTTTCCGCATGTGTTCATTGAACCGTTCGGAATTACCGCGTCCAATGCATTGGACGGGAAATTTATCTTGCGGAGGACTGAGCGTCTCCGCAAGATAAATTGACATGCGGCAGTTTTGAAACATGTGCCGAAAGTCAGTCTCCGCAGGGAAGCCGGAGATGGGATTTCTTGAAATCCATCCACTATGCTGTAACATCTGGACGCTGCAGGTTGGATGCAACATCCAACCCGCAGCATTTCCTGACCGTGGGAACATACCCTCATACCGTCCAATAACTACCGTAATTTGCCTGAAATATCATGTATCATACACAAATATTACATGTTTTTCACAACGCATGCAAAAATATAAACTTATATGACTCAGTCGTTCCCCAGATTTTTCCCTTTGTAATGAATATAAAGGATGGCATGCGTAATGTGCTTACAGGAGCTCTGTGGGGGGGCATGTTTCACATAGTGAAATGCCATTCCTGGAGGCTTTCAAGTCTGAAAGCTGTAAATGATTAGCTTCTTTTATAAGACATTATTTCAGATATGCCATTTGACTAAAAGGAAAGACTAAACAAGATGACTAGTAATACCTAATACACCGTTGCGGTCATTGGTTAATAGTGTTCTTTTTGTAGGATATTAGTTTTTGAAATAATGCTACCAAAAATGAGAAATCCAAAAAAAAAACCATAGCGGGTGACTTCTCAGATTTATTTTGGACAATTGAACAGCATGAGAGGATACATAGTCTAAGGCTACGTTCCCACGATCAGGAAGTAGTAGCATTTTGGATGCAGCGTATTTTCAGTGTGTCCAAAACGCGTTCTGTTCACGTAGGTAAATCTCCATGTGTTCACTGATGAACAGTGCGGATTTACAACATGAGCATACATTCTATTGTGGAAATTTATAGAGTCTAGTGGAGCGCCCCCAAGGGCTAGGTGTTACTTGGAGCCGGGCCCTTCGGTTCTCAAAGGGGATGTCACGGTGGCTAGCCCGATCCATGGCCCTAGGGACGTCCGTTGATAAATTGGGGAAAAGTCTTTAAAAGGGAAAATGTTTGTGACGCTACCTGTGGTATTCGGTCAGGGTGACCGACGCTGCTTAGGGTTCTGCTGGGGTGATGTGATGGCAGCTAGATGGTATACCTTCCCACAGGTGAAGTATGTCCACAGGGCTTCCAAGTGTATAGATGGTGGATGGTGAGAGGCGCAGTAAAGAACGAGGACACAAGGTTGCAGTCTCTTTACCTTTACTGGAGGCTTCAGTGTCCACAGTCCAGAGCACCGGAGTCCGGCCGGTACGAAGACAAATCCAGAGTTCCCTTATCCAGGTGGAAATCAGTAGCCTTCCTCTAGCGCCTTAGTATTGTAGTCCCTCCCTGCTGAGCTTCTCGGTGAGGTCCTCACAGCTATTGTAGATGTAACGTCTCTTTCTCTCTGTCCCCCTGATGGACAGGATAGAACAAACCCATATGACTGATGGCCTGAGGCTTTTTACAGGGACACGATCACGCCCCTGCCCCCACAAGTTACCACCCTGCCTCCTGGGTATAAGGTCGGGCAGCCAACGTGGAATTAACTGTCCTGCCAGTCTCTGAAGTAAAGCGTAGAGATCATTACTCCCTCGATGTTCTGGCTACCGGCTTCTGCGCCTCAGAAAGGAGGCAGCCTTTTACAGGGCAGAACTCCTTCTGGTTTCCTCTCCTTTTGCTACGACTTCATTTCTCACTCACTACAAGACAATTCCCTGCTGATGTCTCTTTCTTAGGATGCTGCCACATGTGGGGGAGGCGCAGCTCCGTGGACCCTCATCCCCCGCATACCTCAGTCTGCATCTGGCTCCCTCTCTCTCCAGCCAGCTTCTCCTCTCTTCCTATCCAGACTACCAGTTTTACCTAGTTGTGAGGAGTGCCCCAATAGATAGAAGCATGGCTCCCCCTGGCAGCATGGAGTGTGAAGTGTGTTGTGTGGTTTGTGATACCTGGTAGGGTGATCTCCTTTATTGCCTTCAGACGTAACAATACTCCCCCTGGTGGAAGAGCGACATTACTGCAACAACCAGGACCCTGGGGCGCTGCACTAGCGTCTCCGCAAAATTGACATGCTGCGGTCTTGAAAGACGCGTCACATGTCAGTTTCTGCAAGTGATGCGCAGGTGCACATAGATGCACAGTGGATTTCTAGAAATCCCATCCACTATGCTGTAACTTTTAGCTGCTGCGTTTTTTACGCTGCATAAATATTCAGCATCAAAACCACAGCAAATCTTGAATGTAGGAACGTACCCTAAAGCCTCATGCAGACATCACTGACCATATGAGAAAAAAATACTGACCACCAATTTCTATCAGTGCAGTGAATCAGATTTACATAATTTTTTTCCATCAGTGTTACATCAGTTTAAGGCTGGTTTCACATTTGCGTTTTTTTTTTTTGCGTTTTTGCGCAAAAAAAACGCATGAGTTTTTTTTTCATATACTTAACATTAAAAATGCATGCTTTTTTTGCGTGCGTTTTGCCGCCATGCATCGTTTCTATGCATGCATTTTGTTGCAGAAATGCAGCATGTAGTAATTTCTAGCTGTGTTTTTTTGCCGCAAAAAAACGCATGCGTTTTTTCGCAGCAAAAAAAACATATTGATGTCTATGTAAACGCATGCGTTTTTAAGCACATGCGTTTTTAAACGCATGTGTTTTAATAGAAAAACACAAGAATACACACTGATAAGCCACCCCCCAACCCTAACCCTAGGGATCCTAACTAAGGGTTAGGATCCCTAGGGTTAGGGTTAGGATCCCTAGGGTTAGGGTTAGGATCCCTAGGGTTAGGGTTAGGATCCCTAGGGTTAGGGTTAGGATCCCTAGGGTTAGGGTTAGGATCCCTAGGGTTAGGGTTAGGATCCCTAGGGTTAGGGTTAGGATCCCTAGGGTTAGGATCCCTAGGGTTAGGATCCCTAGGGTTAGGATCCCTAGGGTTAGGATCCCTAGGGTTAGGATCCCTAGGGTTAGGATCCCTAGGGTTAGGGTT
The DNA here is from genome assembly GCF_032444005.1 of Ranitomeya imitator. Taxonomy (NCBI): domain Eukaryota; kingdom Metazoa; phylum Chordata; class Amphibia; order Anura; family Dendrobatidae; genus Ranitomeya; species Ranitomeya imitator. Next base: position 612,389,387 of record NC_091284.1, read on the forward strand.
AGGATCCCTAGGGTTAGGGTTAGGATCCCTAGGGCTAGGGTTAGGATCCCTAGGGTTAGGGTTAGGATGCCTAGGGTTAGGATCCCTAGGGTTAGGGTTAGGATCCCTAGGGTTAGGATCCCTAGGGTTAGGGTTAGGATCCCTAGGGTTAGGATCCCTAGGGTTAGGATCCCTAGGGTTAGGGTTAGGATCCCTAGGGTTAGGATCCCTAGGGTTAGGATCCCTAGGGTTAGGGTTAGGATCCCTAGGGTTAGGGTTAGGATCCCTAGGGTTAGGGTTAGGATCCCTAGGGTTAGGATCCCTAGGGTTAGGATCCCTAGGGTTAGGATCCCTAGGGTTAGGGTTAGGATCCCTAGGGTTAGGGTTAGGATCCCTAGGGTTAGGGTTAGGATCCCTAGGGTTAGGGTTAGGATCCCTAGGGTTAGGGATAGGATCCCTAGGGTTAGGATCAGGATCCCTAGGGTTAGGGTTAGGATCCCTAGGGTTAGGATCAGGATCCCTAGGGTTAGGATCCCTAGGGTTAGGGTTAGGATCCCTAGGGTTAGGATCCCTAGGATTAGGATCCCTAGGGTTAGGATCCCTAGGGTTAGGATCCCTAGGGCTAGGATCCCTAGGGTTACTAGGGATCCTAACCCTAACCCTAGCTATTTCTGTTTATAGTGGGTTTTCTAGTTGATTTTGATGATTGGCAGCTGTCACACACTTCTCATCATGCGTTTCAAAAACGCAAACGCAGGAAAAAACTCATAAACGGGTCAAAACACCGCGTTTGTTTTAACACATGCAAAAACGCATGCGTCTAAAAAACGCAGCGTTTAAAAGCGGTTAAACGCGTTTTTTCACCAAATGCGTTTGCGTTACAAACGCTACGTTTTTAAACGCAAATGTGACACCAGCCTTACTTGGATGGAAAAACAAATCGAAAAAACACAAAATACGGACAACACTAAAATGCAACTGGGACAGCCTCCAAATGCTGTCCGAACTTTTCACAGAACTACAGACTTGAATGGGCGAGATTGATCTGTGAATAGGATTAAAAAAAAAAAAAAAACATGGTTTTTCCAGATCCAATGTTCCACGGGGAAAATAAAACAGTATATATGAAAAATTATGTAAATACAAGGATCACCAAGAAAATATAAATAATCTAAGAAAGAGGTAAAACAAAATATTAACCCCTTAATCCCGTAGCTTTTTTGGCTTGGCATTTTCGTATCTCGCTCCCCTCCTTCCCAGAGCCATAACTTTTTTTATTTTTCCGTCAATATGGCCATGTGAGGGTTATTTTTTGCGGGACGAGGTGTACTTTTGAATGACACCATTGGCTTTACCATGTCCTGTACTAGAAAATGGAAAAACAAATTCCAAGTGCGGTGAAATTGCAAAAAAAGTGCAACACTTGTTTTTTTTGTCTGGCTTTTTTAATAGGTTCATAAATGCTAAAACTGACCTGCTATTATGATTCTCCAGGTCATTACGAGTTCATAGACACCACACATGTCTAGGTTCTTTTTTATCTAGGTGGTAAAAAAATTTTCAAACTTTGCAAATAAAAAAAAAAAAATGCGCAATTTTCCAATATTCGTAGCATCTCCATTTTTGTGATCTGGGGTTGGGTGACGGCTTATTTTTTGCATGCCAAGCTGATGTTTTTAATACCATATTGGTGCAGATAAGTTCTTTTGATCACTTGTTATTGCATTTTAACGCAATTTCACGGCGACCCAAGGAAAAAAAAAAAAGGTAATTTTGGCGGCGTTTTGACTTTTTTATATTTCTACGCCGTTTAGCGATCAGGTTAATTTTTTTTTATTGATAGGTCAGGTGATTCTGAAAGCAGCTATACCAAATATGTGTAGGTTTGATTTATTTTTTATTGTTTTATTTTGAATGGTGTGAAAGGGGGGGTGATTTCAACTTACCGTATATTTTTTCCATTTTTTTAAAAATTTTAAAAACATTTACTTTTGGCATGCTTCAATAGCCTCCATGGGAGGCTAGAAGCTGCCACAACTTAATCGGCTCTGCTACATAGAGGTGATGCTCAGATCGCCTCCATGTAGCTGAAATGCAGACTTGCTATGAGTGCCGCAGGGTGGCGCTCACAGCAATCCGGAATCAAAAACCATAGAGGTCACAAGGAGACCTCTGGTTGTCATGCTGACACACTGATGACCCTCAATCATGTGACGGGGGTCACCGATGCACGCATTTCCGGAGAGAAGTGCTTGTTAAACGCCGCTGTCAGAGTTTGACAGTGGCATTTAACTAGTTAATAGGCATGGATGGATTGCAATTCCACCCTTGCCTATTGCAGGCACATGACCGCTGTTCAAAACAGCTGACATGTCCCAGCTTTGAGGTGGCTCACTGCCGAAACCCACGTCAAAGCAGGGAATACTGCCATCGGCATAATAGTACGTCCGATGGCAGTAAGGGGTTAAAAAAAAATCCATAACAAAAAGCACAAATGGATGATACAAATCTACTAAAAGTTGATTTTAACAGCACCAGCAAAATATGACTTCAGAAATCTCATAAATACTTTGTGAACATAGCCCAAGGTGTTCTGAAGAGAAAGATACTTCTGTCAACCCATGGGCATCCTGTGATGTGCCAATGTGTTACCATAGAAGTGGATTCCCAGCAAAGGCACTCAGGTATAAAATCAGTGTCAGCTTGCTAAGCCAAAATAATGAAGGTGGACAAGGGAGCAATCTATATAGAACGGATAGTGGAGAAGTCACTCTGTGATACACAGGTTTGATATATCATAAATTACCGGTATGTTTCTTTTCTAAAGTACTAAATTCTAAAAAAATAAAACGACGTATTTGGTAGCTCGCTATTTTATTTATAAAACAGCAATAAGAAAAAAATGGAATAAGCAATGGCGGAACGGTTTTTCTTAAAATAAAAAAAAAGTCTGTGGATCAGAGAACCGTTTAGGAACAATTTTATATTTTTTCTGCCACTATGAATCACATAAAATCAGTTTTGAATGACCAGCATAAAATAAATGTAAAAAATTAATAATTTTACACACCGCACCTGCCCTGAGGTCCAACCAATCTTTTCAACTGTTTCAATCAACATAATATGTCACATCGCATTGCAATCAAAGGATAAAATATTCTGTTCTCATAGTTCAGGACTGTACTGCAGGTGATGCCTGTACTCTCTGTCTGGACTAGGAGAATCCGACATTTTGTGGTCGCATTTACAGGAGGTAATACAAAAGGAGAAATTAGGAGACATTAGCAAATTAAGAATAAATGCACATCACAGTGATGATAAAAAAGTAAATCAGATGTTTCCAGAAATGTCAAAGAAAGGGAAGAAGCACCTCCAGTGAAAACTGGGAGCAGAATCCCATCGTCTCCATGTGACATGGGATCGCAACCATCAAGACCACCTCAATCTGACAGTGTTGGAGAAAGGCCTCATTCACACATCTGTGTTTAAACATGTACATGAAACAAAATGATACCAGTGTCAGTGTGTCATCAGTGTATGATCCCTGTGTCCATTTTTACCACCAGTGTGTGACCAGTATTATTCATGGATGGCTAAATTCCAAGGCTTCTCCTATCCTCTGCAATTTTAAATACGGAAAGCACATGGATGCCATCCAAGTGCCATTTCTGTGTTTCCCAGACCCATAGACTCGTTTTGGCACTTTTAATCCACGATACTGGCAAAAAACAGATCTCTCTCCATGAGTTTTTCATGGATACATGGTGAACAGACATTTGAACAGTCCCATACACTAAAATGGGTATGTGTTATATCCGTCAAAAACACAGAACACGTACGTGCAACAAGTGATGTCAGAATCAGGTGGACAATGAAGAAATGAGGAGAGTTCCTTGAAGTCACTTCTATCATAACCATGTCCAAAACAATGTGCACTGTAAACTATATTTCTGCAATGTTTCATTAATGATAAACACTGCATTAATAAGATTTTTCATAATATTTTATTGCATACAAAATAGCAGAATTAAACTTTGAGAGCTTACAACAGATCAGATACAAATAGAAACTGAAGTGATGTAGTTTACAAGCTCATTTTCTAGGACTGCTATTTGATGCAACCTTTAGAGCTACAAACAACTACTCTCTTAGGGAGCAATAAAAACTCTATTTCTGTAGGTCAAAAATCAAACTGCAATAGATCTTCATGTGCGAAACATCAGATCAGAATAGAAATTCCCTGGTAACCTGGAGTCTTGCAAGACAATAAGCAGAAGTAGTTACAAGCAATTGGAAGATAGGCTACCATACGTTAATACGCTGCGTCCACTTTGTGGTTTTATTTTTTTGTAATTGATCTAAAACTATGTTTTTTGCAGTAATTCTGGTTAAAAAAAAATCTGATTGAAACTTGTGAACGCTGACTTAGTAAATAGTGATAACTAGAGATGGGCGGACCCTTGGATGTTCAGGTCGGAACAGTACCGGGCCCCAACCCCCATTCACTTGAAAGGGGTGCCCGAACATCCAGTGTTGCAAACCTGTTGTGTGCATGAGAGCACGGCAAACACTATTTCTGATCGTCGGTAAAAATCATTACCGCCGGTCAGACAGCTGCGGTTCCCACACTGTCAAATGACTGCGTGAGCCCGCAGCTGTGATCAGAGGTAAAAGATTTACCTCCGGTCACTGGCATCGGCTGATGTGACTACTACTCCCATCAGCCGATACCTGCTGCCGCTAATAGTGAATTCAGATGGCGGCAAATGAGATTATTCATCATCCGGCGCCTGCCTTCCAAATAATATATATATAAAAAATAAAAAAACACGGTTGTGGGTTCCCCTGTATAACCAGCCAGGCAAAACTGACAGCTGGGGGCTGGTATTCTCAAACTGGTAAGTAGTGTTGAGCCACCTCCCTAGTGTTTGGGTTCGGTTCGTCGAACAGGTAGGTGTTCGTCGAACTGTTCATCGAACCCCATTGAAACCAATGGCAGGCAAAGACAAACACATGGAAAACACCTTAAGGGTATGTGCACATGTTGCAAATTTTGCTGCGGATCCGCAGCGTTTCCGCAACTGCGGATCCGCAGCAGTTTCTCATGAGTTTACAGTACAATGTAAACTTATAGGAAACCAAAAACGCTGTGCCCATGCTGCGGAAAAAGCCGCGCGGAAACGCAGCGGATTATTTTCGGCACCATGTCAATTCTTTGTCCGGAATCCGCAGCGGTTTTCCATCTGCTCCAATAGAAAACTGCAGATGGAAAACCGCAGCAGAATCCGCATTAAAAACCGCAATAAATCCGCAATAAAAACCGCAGCGGTTTTGCACTGTGGATTTATCAAATCCGCTGCGGAAAAATCTGCAGCGGATTTTTCTACGTGTGCACATACCCTAAAAGGTGTCCAAAAGCTGACAAACTGCTCAGAAGACACAACAAACACATGGAAAAGTCACGACTACATATAGTCATGCGAAAAGAAAAGAGGTGGAGGAGTAAAAGGAGGAGGAGACACAGATATAGGCATGTCATGCCCTTCTAAAATCAAGAAAGGCTGGAGTAAAAATCTAAACTCACTCTACCAACACCCAGACGTCTTGACAAAAAAAAGAAAAAAAGAAATATCTTTAGGTAGAATGGCGGCGGATCCATTCAGAACACTTCCCTTAGAAGACATAGTGGTACCCCCATTGGGAATTGTGCCAAAAAATGAACCCAATACATTCAGACTAATCCACCATTTGTCATATCCAAGGGGCAGGTCAGTAAACTACAACATCGACGCGGAACCAAGTACAGTACTATGTACTGTACCTCCTTTGACGAGGCAATCAGGCGGGTCAAGAAGTTGGTAAGGGGCACCCTAATGGCCAAAACAGACATTGAGGGGGCGTTCCGGTTACTACCTGTGCCTCCGAATAGTGTCCTCCCATTGGGCTGCTTCTGTGAAGGAGCACACTACATAGATCGCTGTTTGCCCATGGAGTGCTCCATATCCTGCTCACTATTTGAGGCGTTTAGTTGCTTCCTCGATGTGTGGTCATGGACGTTTGTAAGGCAGCACATATTATCCATTACCTCGACGACTTCTTATGCCTGGGCCCAAAAGATTCGCCACAGGGTGAAAACACGCGATAGTCCACCTGTGAGAAGGAGAGAGCTGGAGGGAGAGTGGACACCCAAGAGCCAAGGGGTTAGATTGAGAAAGTAAGAAGGCGGTGTAGCTTGCTTCATGGGTGGTGTACTCTGCTGAGTAGCAGAAATTGCTACTAGGCCCAAAAGGATTTCCTGGGCCAGATGCCGTTAAAAAATAGTACCGTATATACTCGAGTATAAGCCGAGATTTTCAGCCCACTTTTTTGGGCTGAAAGTCCCCCTCTCGGCTTATACTCGAGTCATACGCAGGGGTCAGCAGGGGAGGGGAGTGGGGACTGTGAAATTATACTTACCTGTTCCTGGCACGGTCCCTGCAGGTCCCTGGCTTCCCCGGCGCCGGCAGCAGCAGATTCTTCCTGTACTGAGCGGTCACATGGTACTGCTCATTACAGTAATGAATATGCGGCTCCATCTCCCATGGAGGTGGAGCCGCATATTCATTACTGTAATGAGCAGTAACGGTGACCGCTCAGTACAGGATGAAGCTGCGGCGTTGGGGGAAGCAGGGACTGCACAGCGCCAGGACCAGGTGAGTATACAGGGAGGGGAGCGCTGCGCTGCACGATAGTCACCTTTAATCATTTCGGGCGTCGCTCTGTCTTCAGCAGTGATGCTCAGGTCAGAGGGCGCGGTGGCATAGTTAGGGCGCGCCCTCTGTTGAACGTCAGTGCGGAAGATGGAGCTGCACCGGAACATGGAGCAGGTAACTATTGAAAGTGCCAGGGGGCCTGAGTGACGGAGAGGTGAGTATGTGATTTATTTATTTTTATCGCAGCAACAGCAAATGGGGCAAGTGTCTGTATGGAGCATCTATGGGGCCATAACATTTGTGCAGCACTACACGGGGCCATAACATTTGTGCAGCACTACACGGGGCCATAACATTTGTGCAGCACTACACGGGGCCATAACATTTGTGCAGCACTACACGGGGCCATAACATTTGTGCGGCACTACACGGGGCCATAACGTTTGTGCGGCACTACACGGGGCCATAACGTTTGTGCGGCACTACACGGGGCCATAACGTTTGTGCGGCACTACACGGGGCCATAACGTTTGTGCGGCACTACACGTGGCCATAACGTTTGTGCAGCACTACACGGGGCCATAACGTTTGTGCAGCACTACATGGAGCCATAACGTTTGTGCAGCACTACATGGGGCCATAACGTTCGTGCAGCACTACATGGGGCCATAACGTTTGTGCAGCACTATATGGGGCCATAACGTTTGTGCAGCACTATATGGGGCAAGTATCTGTATGGGGCCATAATTAAAGTTTGTGGAGCATTATGGCATATGGGGCAAGTGTCTGTATGGAGCATCTTATGGGGCCATAATCAGCATTTGTGCAGCATTATATTGGGCAAATGTGTCTATGGAGCATCTTATGGGGCCATTATTAACCTTTATGCAGGATTATATGGGGCATATTTTAATATGGAGCCTCTTATGGGGCCATCATGAACTGTATGGAGCATTATATGGGGCTCCTGATTCAATATGGATATTCAAAAACACAACCTACTGATGTCTCAATTAATTTTACTTTTATTGGTATCTATTTTTACTTTTGACATTTACCGGTAGCTGCTGCATTATTCACCCTAGGCTTATACTCGAGTCATTAAGTTTTCCCAGTTTTTTGTGGCAAAATTATGGGGGGGGGGGGATGGAAGATTGGAAGCCCAAAATGAGCAAGGGTCCAGTTCCACAATCATGGCATCGATGTTAACTTGGAGATAATCTTGTACCATCCTCTCTAGGTGTTGGCTGTGCGTCAGACTTCTTGTCTCCTGTGGCCTTGCAAAGGATGGTCTAAAAAAAAATCTTGAAACGATTGGAAAAAAATTGCTGTTACCACCAGATACGATGTTACTGTTATGGTTTGAGTGATGACTCGATAGTCCCATGGTTGGCAAGTTAGAACTCCGAGATTGACTACGTGCACCACTGGTGTTTTGTGGAAAAGCAGATGTTAGATTCTGTAACAGTCTCTGCTGATACTCCTGCATGCGTGAATACCTTTCTATGGCAGGAATTATTTCGCCAAATTTGCTTTTGTACCGGGGATCTAAGTGTGGCAACCCAGTAGTCGGCATTACTGCGGATTCTGACAATCCGAGGGTCATGTTGCAGGTAGTGCAGCAAGAAGACACTCCTGTGTCTTGCGCATCCAGGAGGACCAAGTCCTTGTTGTCTTGGTGGTGGCGAGGTGAGAATCATGCTTCCTTCGTCAGCCCTCTCCTCGCCAACCTCGCACAACAGAAATTTGATCAAGGTCTCCCTCATCTGATGAGTCTTCCATGCCCAGTGCCAGTTCGTCCTCCACTTCTTCCTCGCCTCCTGCACCTTCCTCAACAATTTGGCTGCTACCATGCACCCTCGGTAATCCCTCTCCCCAGCCTCCAATGCCAGCCGCCTTGGTGCTGCCAGCCTTCTTGACCTTGGAGATATGATCCCTTCCGCATACGACGACTCCTGTCCCTCCTCCTCCTCTCTTGTTCCACCACCTGACTCCGAACACTGTGTAAGGTGTGCTCCAGCATGTAAATCACCAAAATGGTCATGCTAATAATGGCATTGTCAGCACTAAACATCTTCGTCGCTATTTCAAAACTGTGCAGAAGGGTGCATAGGTCCCTGATCTAAGACCACTCCTGCAGCGTGATTTGCCCCACCTCTTGATCTCGTTGGCCCAGGCTATACGTCATAACGTATTGCACCAGGGTTCGTCGGTGCTGCCACAGTCGCTGCAACATGTACAGAGTTGAATTCCACCGTGTGGGCACATTGCATTTCAGCCGGTGAACTGGCAGGCCCAACGACTTCTGTAGAGAAGCAAGTCGTCGAGCTGCAGGATGCGAACGGCGGAAGTGAGCACACAGCGACCGTGCCCTCTGCAGAAGCCCATCTAGTCCAGGATAGTGGGATAAAAATTGCTGGACAACCAGGTTCAAAACGTGAGCCATACAAGACACGTGTGTGACATTGCCCCGGCAAAGGGCCGCACCCAGGTTTGCAGCATTGTCACACACAGCCTTCCCTGGCTGCAGGTTGAGTGGAGACAACCATTGATGGAAATCGGTCTCCAGAGCTGACCACAACTCCTCAGCTGTGTGACTCACATTTCCCAGACATTTCAATGTAAACACTGCCTGATGCCGTTGAGCCCTGGTGACAGCATAGTGAGGAGGTGTGAAGGATTCCTTCTGCCCAGTTACAACGCGGGTGGCATTACCAGACAGGTTTTGTGTGCAGGTGGAGGACCGAGAGGAGGTTGAGGAGGCAGAAGCAGTGGAGGAACTTCTAGATACAGAGGATCAACGAGCAAGTCATGGGGACGGCAAAACTTGGATAGCAGCCCCTTCTCCTGATGTTGCCGTAGTTACCCAGTGCCCACTCACTGACATGTAACACCCCTGTCCATGTCTACTCATCCAAGTGTCTGTGGTGAAATGCACCCTGTCACACACACAGTTTCTCAAGGAAGCAGTGATGTTGTGTGCGACATGCTGGTGTAGCGCAGGCACAGCTTTCTTTGAGAAGTAGTGGCGACTGGGCATCTGGTACTGGGGCACTGCGACGGACATAAGGTCTCGAAAATCCTCTGTGCCCACCAGGCAGAAAGGCAGCATTTCTGTAGCCAACAGCTTGCAGATGGAGAAAGTCAACCTCTTAGCTTTGTCATGGCTAGGAGGAAATGGTCTTCTACTTGTCCACATCTGAGGGACTGAGGGCTGGCTGCCGTGCTTAGATGGAGTTGAGTAGGGTGTCCCCGGCAAACTGCTGGTCTGTGAGGAAGGTGCAGGCGGAGATGTTATGTTGCCTTGATCAAAATGTGGTGTCGATGTCGGAGAGCGCTCAACACCAGCAGGTGTTTCCATGTGCAAATGTCCTGATGACCTGCCAATCACACTGGCTGTTGTGGGTTAAGAGGTGGAAGGTCTGCATCCAAAACCATGTGCGACTGCTGTCCCCACAGTCACAGAGGATGAAGAGGAAGCGGATGCACTTGATGGGGCAGACGGTGGTTGACCCGGCCCACTAGGCCGCATTGAAGCACAGTGAGCTTCCCACTGCAACTTTTGCCTCATATCCATGTGACGGTTCATGCATGAAGTACTCAAGCTAGTGATTTTTTGGCCTCTACTGAGATTTTGTTGACAAATCTTACAGACAACATGAGTTGGGTCATCCTTTGCGATTGTCTCCACCAACAGGAGTTACAGTTTGGGAACGAGGGTCTACATTATGCTCAGAACCTTCTTCATCTGGGCCTTGATCCGACTCAAAGATTCTGGGCATCAGTGCAGATCATTTCCTCGTCTGGATTCACAGAAGCTCTGGAGTAGACCTCTGATTCCCAGGCTATAGTATGCATAAACAGCTCTACAGACTCAACCATGTGTGTTACCCCATGCTCAGATGGGCAGCTGGAGACTTGGGAGCTGTGAGGAAGCAAGTGCGAGCGGGGTGACAACTCTGAGGACTGGAGTAGTTGTGATGTTGAAGTTGACATGGAGGAGAGTCCACTTGAACGAGCACTTGATATCCGTTCAAGCACCTGCTGTTTTTGTGTCTCATCTGGAATTTTTGGCGATGCTTGTAGCGATGGTCATAAGAAAGGGATCATATCAGATTGTCCACGAAAAGAAGTAGACATCTTACTTTGGCTGGAAGATGGTCTTTCTTCTGCAGATGTTACTGTTGTTTGACCTCCTACCCCATGGCCACAACCTTTTTTTCCCTTTCCAACACGCCTATTCCGCTTTCCACCAGCAGCAGGCCTTTTGCCACTCATTTTAGTGCTTAACAAATTGGCAACTCTGTATCTGTAGTTGTTGGCACAACAACCGATAGATGAAAACCGAGCAGAACTGAGTGGCCAAACTGTGGTACTAGGCCCAAAACTAATAACTGGATTAGATGCAGTGAAAATTGAGACACACAGGCGGTATAGTTTGTTTCACAGGCAGGCTACTCTGCTGACCTGCAGACACTGCTCCTAGGCCCTAAACTATCACCTGGATTAGTTGCAGTGAAAAATTGAGATACACAGGCGGTGTAGCTAGCTTCACAGACGGGCTACTCAGATGACTATCAGACAATGCTATTAGCCCAAAAGGATTGGCTGAGGTAGATTACACCAAATACTGTGACAAACACTTGCACAGCACTGGCACAGACCTGCCTGGCAATCAGTGCTATGAACTGCTGTAACCTACCCTGAAAAGGGCTGATATTACAACTAGTCCCGACTCCCTAAACCTATCTCTCTGACCATTCGCTCCAAAAAAACACTCTGTCTGTATAGAGCCCAGAGCAGCAGCGGTGCCGTCTAACACCAAGCTGCAGCAGTGAGGAAATGGTGGCGACGGGGCAAATGGCTGGTTCTAATAGGGCAAGGACATGTGAAATACACAGCCAATGACACATGCCCTTGCTTGTGTGCATCACATGCACAATGCTGTGTGTGTGCGCACTGCTGATAGGCTGAGAGACTGCACCGCCCCACTGTAAATGCGGGAAAGGAAAAAAAAAAAAAATGGAGATCAGCGTTATTTCAGCACAGATCTATCCCCCCCCACCCACTATACACTGAAACAGTCTATTAACAATGATAAACAATGTTAATGTGCAAATCAAGCTAGGCTCGAAAAGCCGAATTTTAAGCAAATTGTTCGGGTTCGTCGAACACCGCTCATCTCTACTGGTAAGGGGCCATGGATATTCGCCTTCCCCGCACCCTCTTCCCCCCCCAGCCTAAAAATAGCAGCCCACAGCTATCCAAAAGCGGTGCATCTATTAATTCTGGTGCTTTGCCAGGCTTTTCTCACTTGCCCTGTAGCAGTAGCAAGTGGGATAATATTTGTTGGGTTGATGTCATCTTTGTATTGTCCGGTGAAATAAAGCCCACAGCTTATTAATGGAGAGGCGTCTATAAGGCTATGCGCACACGTTGTCGATTTTGCTGCGGATCCGCAGCTGATTTGACACTGCGGATCTGCAGCAGTTTTCCATGCGTTGTACAGTACCATGTAAACGTATGGAAAACAAAATCCGCATTGCACATGCTACAGAAAAAAAAAGCGCGGAAACGCAGTGTTTTTTCAGCAGCATGTCAATTCTTTGTGTGGATTCCACAGCGGTTTACATCTGTTCATCAATAGGAATCCGCAGGTGGAATCCGCACAAAAAACGTGGTAAATCCGCGGGTAATCCGCAGTGCGGTTTACCTATGGATGTTGCAAAAACAGTGCTTAAAAATCCGTACACCAATCTGCAAGGTTTGCAGATAGCCTAAGACACATATCCATTACTAATCCTATAGTTATTTTGTAAATAAAGTCCTTTATTTGAAATAAAAACACCACATTTCCCTTTTTTATTTAACCCCTTAGTGACAGAGCCAATTTTATACTTCAAGACCAAGCCAATTTTTACAATTCCGATCACTGTCACTTTATGAGGTTATAGCTCTGGAACGCTTCAATGGATCCCACTGATTTTGCAATTTTCAAATTTTAGTGCCCTTAAATCAGAGAGTCATATCGCACAAAGTAGTTAATAACATTTCACACATGTCTACATTACATCAGCACAATTTTGGAAACAATTATTTTTTTTTAGGACGTTATAAGGGTTAAAATATGACCAGTTATTTCTGCTTTTTCCAACAAAATGTACAAAGCCTTTTTTTTTCTCTCTTTTTTTTTTTTTTTTTTTTTTTTTTTTTAGGGGCCACCTCACATTTGAAGTGAGTTTGGGGGTGGGGGGTCAATATAACAGAAAATACCCAAAAGTGACAACATTCTAAAAACTGCACCCCCCAAGGTGTGCAAAACCACATTCGAGAAGTTTATTAACCATTTAGGCGCTTTAGGAGAACTAATGCAATGTGGAAGGAAAAAAAATGAACATTTGACTTTTTTTTCACAAAAAATTACTTTGAAACCAAAAAATGGACCACAAAATTTGTTGTGCAATTTCTTCTGAGTATACCGATACCCCGTATGTGGGGAAAATCCACTGTTTGGGTGCATGGCAGGGTTCAGAATGGAGGGAGCACAGTGAGTTTTTGAATGCAAAATTGGCTGGAATCAATGGTGGGCGCAATGTCGCGTTGGGAGACCCCCTGACGAACCTAAAAAGTGGAAACCCCCAATTCTAACTCCAACCCAAAACACCCCTAAACCCCAACCACAACCCCAACCAACCCCAACCCTAGCTCCAACCCTAATCCTAATGAAAAAAAAAAATGTAAAAAGTCACATTTCCCATTTATTTTTCTCTCCTCTCATATGATCTAGCACATCAGAGGAGAGATAAATGGGGTCCCCTGTTACCTCAAGCACCTAATGCATCCTTCGGTCCTGTCCCTGGGCATCTTCCGAGAAGAAAATGGCGGGCGCATGCAGAGATCTGCTAGCCGGCACCAATAGGAGATTTTCCCTACTGGTTCATTTTGATCATTGTGATTGGGTCTATCACAGTAATCAAAATAAAAAAAAATTGTAAATCAAACGCCCCTTAGTTAGGTAAAAATAATAAAATAAAGAAAATGTATTTTTTTTTTTTTTTTGCAGTTGTCGTTATTCCGTGAATAACAGTGATCACAAGATTGGGGACGGTAAAAAATAACTCAAACCATGTTCTCCGGGGTCTCAGCTACCCCCGGTAGCAGAGACCCTGAAGATTTTCAAACGCTGGGGGAGGGGTGGGAAGGGGCGTTATAACTTTATTTCTCAGCGCCATTAAAAAGCAGCGCTGAGGAATAAGTACCCTTAACTTCTGCCGTTAAAAGGCATATCAGCGGTCCTTAAGGGGTTAAAAATGACAGTTATAATCACCCAGCACCCATTCCATTGAAGCCCTTGTCTAAAGTAATAAGACAAAAAAATTAAACAACCATATCTCACCTGCCCATGGTTCTGTCCCACGCTGTAATCCATGTCTGGGGATTAGTTTTCAACCAGCATGGTGCCAAGATGCGACCATCCTAGCTGAGAACCACTGATGAATCAGCTGCTGCGAGCGCAGCATCCGTGGCTAGCGGTGACATCATCAAGGTTTCTGCAGGTCACTGAGGTGAAGTTCACAGCTGGCCCCTGAACTGCGGTGACCTTGGTGAGATCCCCACTAGGCAGAATGACGGAGAGGTGAGGGATACGGTTTTTATTTTTGTTTTATTACAGGAGAGGATGGCTTCAATGGAATGGGCAATGACGCGAGTATGGTTTAATTTAGAATCACTGGGTGTCATTCTTTCAATTAAGAGGACTTTACTCTGGCTGTGTGTTTATTTGCAATATAACTATAGGATTAGTAATGGATAGGTGTCTTACAGACACCTCTCTATTGCTAAGCCTTTGGCTTGATGTCACCGGACAATACAAAGGTGACATCAATCCCACAAATATGAACCCCACTCGCCACCGCTATAGTGCAAGTGAGAAGAGTTGGGCAAAGCAACAGAATTGGCGCATCTAATAGATGCACCTTTTCTGGGCGGCTGCAGGCTGCCATTTTTAGGCTGTGAGGGCCAATATCAATGGCTCCTTACCAGCCTGAGAATACCAGCACCCAGCTATCTGCTTTAGCAAGGCTGGTTGTCAAAAGTGTGTGGGGGACCCCACGTAATTTTTTATTTTAAATTATTTAAATAATTTAAAATAAAAACCAACGTGGGGACCTTTCTGTTCTTGATAAACAACCTTGCCAATGCTGACAGCTGTGTTTTTTCATATATTTCACAAGCCATTATGCTATTCCCATTTCATGTATCACACATTTCCTTGCTCTAGCACAGATTCATTTTGAGTGCAGCCATTAATCTATTTGCTATATGTCAGTTTTGTCTGGCTGGTTATCAAAAATACAGGGGAACCCACGCTATCTTTTTGTTTTTGTAATTACTCATTAAGAGCGCAGGAGGCGGCTGATGAATATTCCCATAAGTCACATCTGCTCTAGCTGTCATTAGCAGCAGCAGGTATAGGCTGATGTGAGCAGTAGTCCTATTAGCCCACGCCAGTGACCGGAAGTAAATTGTATAACTCAGATCACAGCTGTGGACTCACGCTGTCATTTGAGTGGGAACCGCGACTGACCGGCGGTAATGATTTTACCACCGATCAGAAGAAGTGTTTGCCGCACTGTCATGCACATGACATCACGACAAACACCCGGTGTTCAGTGGGGCAAACCTTAACAGTATTAGTAGGTGTTCGGTACGGACGCCAACTTTACCGTTCGGGTTCGCCCATCTCTAGTGATAACATTCAAACAGCTATGATGTACAAATCTTTGTACTGCCAAAATAGCTTTGAGCTGTCATGGTATGGACTTCACAAGTGCTCTGAAGTTGTCCTGAAGTATGTGACAAACAGATATTAGCAGAAAATCATTTAACATCTGTGATTTGTGAGATGGGACCTCCATGGATGAAACTTCTTGCAGTACATCTCATAAATTATAGTTTGTAGAGGCCTGAGATATGTGCAAGCCATGTCAATATCTTGAAATCTTTGTAGTCACTTTTTCTAGGTGCCAGAAAGTGTAATCTTACTAGAAGAGGGCAATAGCATTAAGGAATACTGTTGTCAAAAATGGCTGGGCTTTGTCTGCAAAATTTACATACAGTAGGAGATATGTGTCAAGGTATAATTCACGGCCCAGAGCGCTACACTGCCATCTTCGACTTGCCCCTTCCAAAGGAGGATCCTGGCATCATATTTTCCCCAGCCATTTGCATGATGTAAAAGAAAACCTGATTTCATTATTGCGTGGTCAAGCTCAGATGCTCACATGTCCATTGAATGTGCTTTCAGAGGAGATCAGTCTCTGCTCTATGACCATTCTGTAGCTAAACCGAAGGCTGCAATTCACTACATGTTCTGACATTTTTTTATCAAAGCCAGCCGCAACTTTTTAGAAATGTATTCTCTAATAGCTCTTCAGTGTGATCAGCTCAGAAAGGCTAACATTTGCTCTGAACTGGCATAAATAAGCCTTGAACACCCTGACCCCATCACTGGCTGGTTATCGGTTTGTCCTTCCTCGGACCACATTTGGTAGAAGCTACGGTAAGTGAGAACTCCACACAACTTGTCATTTTAGAGATGCTTTGACTTATTTTATCATCAAAACCTGGGCTTGTCCTTACACATTTTTCCCATTTCTAACACGGCAACTTGAAGGACCGACTTTTTCCCAATATTTCTAATAATTCCCTGACAGCTATCAATGTTCGGAAGTATGAACACTTGATTATTTTGACAGTCTTAATTTTATGGCTAATTACTATATACTCATACGTACAGTATGTAATGGTTTTTATTTTTTTAAATCTTTTCTGATGGGATCAATCATACCAGCAACAGGATGGGGCCAATCAGTGGGTAGCACGGTGGCTCAGTGGATAGCACTGCTGCCTTGCAGCGCTGGAGTCCTGGGTTCAAATCCAACCAAGGACAACATCTGTCAGGAGTTTGTATGTTCTCCCTGTATTTGCATGGGTTTCCTCCAGGTACTCCGGTTTTCTCCCACATTCCAAAGACATACTGATAGGGAATTTAGATTGTGAGCCCCATCTGGGGCAGGGATGATAATGTGTTCAAACTGAGAAAACGCTGTGGAATATGTTAGCGCTATATAAAAATAAAGATTATTATTATCATACCAGGATGCCAGAAAGAAATGAATATTCATTGCCGTCCATGGGAATGGAATGCAGTGCATATTCATTTCTCTTTAGCAGCGGGCACAGGAGTTAGCCAGAGCCGCCGGCTCCAGCCTCCTGTGACCCGCTGCTCCGCCAAAACCGCTCCCCCACCACAGACAGAGCCCGTACATCCGGACTATAAGACGCACCCCCCGTTTTCCTCCACATTTTGGGAGGAAAAAAGTGCGTCTTTTAGGCCAAAAAATACGGTAACCTTCCAATAACAAGTGGAAAGAATCCTCCTGAAAATAAGTTTACCATCAGGGGCCTTCTTATTAATGGGGCTCACAATCTAAATTGTTACCTTCCTTCGCTCCCTCTCAGTGCCCTGGTCCGGTGCCAGCAGCTGCCAGAATACTCACCAGACCGTTCATTGCAGAGTGGCGAGTATCCATTCCTCTTCAGTAGCGCGCAGTCAGCCGGAGCCTTCCTGCTGCTGCCGGCAGTCACGTGTGCCGATACTTAAGAGAAATGAATATTCTGAATATTAAGAGAAATTAAGTATCAGCACACGTGACCACCACAGCAGCAGAAAGTCGGTGGCTGACACTGCGCTACTGAAGAGATATGGATACTCACCACTCTCTGGAATGAACGGTCCCGATGAGTATTCTGGCAGCTGTGCTCCGCTTGTGAGCAGCGAATGACATCCCTGCCATGCGCTGCTTACAAGCATTAAGCAGCTGCTGGCACTGGAGTAGGATGCTGTTACTGCGAGGGAGCGGGGGAAGGTAAGTGTAATGGTTTGGGATATTTTAATCTTTCCTGATGGGGCCATGCATACCAGGAACGGGATGGAGCCAATTATAAAAGAAAAAGGATGGGACCAGTCATACAAGGAACGGGATGGGGCCAATTATACCAGAATAAGGATGGGGCCATGCATACCAGAACTGGGATGGGGGCCAATCATACCAGGTTAAGAATGGGGCCCTGCATACCAGGTTAAGAATGGGGCCCTGCATACTTGAACGAGATGGGGGACTCTGCATACCAGGATAGGGATGAGGGGGTCATGCATACTAGGATAGGGGATATTAAGTACAGAATTTACCATTTTTTTGCTTCAATTTTTTCCCTAATTTCCTCCTCCAAAACCTAGGTGTGTCTTATGGCCCAGTGCATCTTATAGTCTGAAAAATATGGCAATCACTTTCATTGTGAAATATATAGGCGTTGTATTCCCAACCACAGACTATTCTTCAGGAACGCTGCTCATACAAAAAAAAAAAAAAGTTTCCCCAAGATAGACAAAACCTTTCTGTAAAATTTATATCAGTCCTGTCTATAGTATTAGCCTAGACTTATGACTAATTTTATAAAATAAGGAAAGCATCAAGTCAGTATTTTCTGCCCAGGGGGCCCTGGTTAGGACATGCAGTAAAAACTTCCTAATTAGGAAGGCAATGACTTAAGATTTCTAACAACTGAGCAATTAATAAAAATAGTCTAGGTGGAAGATTGCAGAAAATCACTTCATAGTCCCGTCAGTTCAGTATAAGAAAAGCAAAACTAAAGAAGCATGGGAGCGTGCCATGTCCTATTTAAATAGTGTCTGCAGGGACTGAAGAGGCTGCAGAAACCTCCGTAAATATCATTTACAACACCCAATTGTCTGGAAAAATCAAACATTCCAGCACTTCCTAATCCCGAACGTGTGAGAGCTTCACTTTACTTCTAATTCCATGTAACTAACCCTCAGATCACCATATGGAACAGCTCAGACCGACACAACTGATGGAAAAAAAAAAAATCACTCAATTAAGACATTTTATCTATTAGCTCCTATAATAAAAGCCCATCCATTAAGTTGTCGCAGCTAACAATAAAACATAAAAAGCAGCTTTTATTCTGTACACGAAACTCCCCTCTATAGCATGAATACCTGCACACTAGCCTATTTAATTGTAAACTGATTTTCCCGTCTCGCCCCATCCCACATTTCATTGTCTATACATTCTTCAGTAGCTGAGCAAACCCACCACACATATAAACTTTACAGCTTTCTTTCCTTATTCAGTATAAGATCCAGCAGATTGTTTGCATTTCATGGCTGAGCCTTCATTCCTGAACTAGGAAATATGTACAAGTTTCACCATTTATCATACAATTGTGTAGCATGCCTCATTCCCTGACACAAAGCAGAGGACTATAGGAACGCAATGTCCCTGAAAGCAATTCTCACAGCATATAGCATCTTACCTCAATCCATCTTTGTGCTTCGGAAAATGCCAAATCGCAGGACATTTCTGAATGCTCGTTCCACTCCATGACAATCTAAGAAATAGAGAAATACAGTTTAGAAAAGGAGCAGACGATCGAGTTTTAGTTACGGTAGAATGATCAAATAATCTGTCTGCAAATTTCTCAGATACTTTTGGGTAGCAAATCTCCATTTTTAAGATCTCTACTGTCTATCAGTGGAAACATTCTTATTTTTCTATGCAGACCTATGCAACTTTATCACTTCAAGTTCTGACATAAGTCAGACTCAAACTGCATACTGTATATCCTACCTAAGCAATCCTCAGAAATAAGCTTAGGTCCAAGCGCATCCTGATTCATTAACACTAGAACTACTGATGGAGTCATTTTGACTCCTTTCGTTTTTTATTTCTCTTCTGTGACTACATTTTTCAGAATTCCGGCTTGAAACTCGGTGACTTTTCCTCAAATATGATGTGAAAAAAGATTTTGCGAGAATAAATAATTTTGGTAAAAAATTTGCGCGTTTTTTTCAAAATTTACCAAGAACTACTGAAGGGAGTCATTTTGACTCCCTACTATATTTTGAGGTCCTTTTGTCACTAAATGTTGCTATAAAGTTTTGTGCATAATTTTTTCACTCTGTCTTATTTACCCTGATGTTCATATAGATGTAGTTCAATTTACATGTCAACTTTTCACATTTTCCTTGTGTTTTACCTGCTTGTATTACTGTGTAATGCTGAACAAAATAGCTTGTTTACTCTAGGCTCTTATCTTATGCTAATGAAGAGTGGTGTTTTTCTAAGGTCCTAGCAGGAGACAGTATTCTGGATAGTAACTTTACTTTCAGTTCAGCTGAAGAGACAAAGAGAACAGACGCAGACATACGAGCTCTGAAGACTCATACAGGTATGAATTGTTATGAAATAGTTTAGCTGTCTGTCAACTGATTCAGCCCACCTACTTTTGAAGGTGGCAGAACAGTTATTATTTCTTTTAGTTTTCATTTCTATTTTTCAGCAGGGAACTATATAGAATTATGGAATTTGTGAGGAATATGGAGAGAAGACGTTTGATAAAGCCTCAGGATATTCTGGCTACTTTGCAATCCATACCGGAGGATGAATCGGAATCCGAATTGCAGGAACATGTATTTGATTCTGACAGTGATGAAGATTTCATTCCTCAGAACATATCAAGTGAATCTGAAGACTCAGAAGGAACAAATCCAGAAGGTAAGTAGTTATGTGTATTTATTTGTTCTTCCACACACTGAGTTAGGGCCTGTGCACACTAGCAGAATTCTGGCTGAATAGCCATCTGGATATTCTTGCCGCAATACAGGCCGTACCTGCCCGCTCATGCCTGAAGCTCCGCTACGAACCCCGGGCTGGAGCCGCTGTCAGGGACAGAGCAGCGCTTGCTTACGCGCGAGCACGGCTCCGTCCCAGACAGCGGCTCCAGCCCGGGGTTCGGAGCGTAGCTTCAGGTATGAAACTCCGCTCTGTACCTGAGCGGGCAGGTACGGGCCGGATTGTGGTGAGAATATCCGGTCGGATATTCCGCCGCTAATCCAGCCAGTGTGCATGGACCCTTACAAAACAAAAATTCTAAATATTCATCAACTTTTTTCCAGATATTCCAAGCACATCAACTGGGGATCGGGCTCATGCAGTTATGTTGCCTCGTGACCATCCTCCTGGTCGTGGACAGAAAAAAATCAGCAAAACGTCCCAGAAATGAAAGAACAACAGATAACGATGGCGGCGAAGGTAATGCAACAACAAACACCAGAGAAGGCGAATCTGAAGGAATACTAGTTTCAGCGGATGGTATTCAATGGAAACCTGTTGAAATTGGACAACACTTGCCTGGTAGGCGTGACAGCCAAAATATTCTTCGAGAAGCACCTGGCCCTACAGGATACGCCAGAAGAAATATCATTATCGATAGTCCTTTGAGCGCATGGCGTTTATTTTTTGATTCATATATATTGACACATATAAAGAACTGTACGCTTGCAGAAGCATGCAGGAACAATAATTTACAGTTTACTCTATCTGATGAGGAGCTAGATGCATTCATTGCGATATTCTATGCTCGTGGAATATCTGGCACGAACCGTCACTCGATTAGCAGTATTTGGTGTAATGACTGGGGAATACCGTTTTGCAAAGCGACAATGTCTAGGGACCGCTTTGTTGAAATTATGAGGTTTCTCAGATTTGATGAGAAATCTACTCGATCGGAGAGACTGCAAACGGACAAGTTTGCTCTATTTTCTACTGTGTGGGACAGGTTTATTGAAAATTGTATTGCGTGTTACAAACCTGGCCCATACATAACGGTGGATGAGCAACTTTTCCCAAGCAAAACTAGGTGTCCATTCACGCAGTACATGCCTTCCAAACCAGATAAATATGGCCACAAATATTGGCTAGCTGTTGATAAGGAGAGCAAATATCTGGCAAATGGCTTCCCTTATCTAGGCAAAGATGACACATGCCGTGCTGAGGACCGTTTAGCTGACCATGTGGTAATGAAGTTATTGGACCCGTTTTTGAAAAAAGGTCGCAATGTTACAACCGATAATTATTTTACTTCATTAAAATTAGCTAAACAGCTAAAAAGCAAAGGAACAACCATCGAGGGAACACTGAATAAGATAAGGCGAGAAGTGCCTAAAGAAATAAAATCCATGAAAGAGGAATTGTACAACACTAAAGTGTTTAGAAATGAAGACAATTTTACATTTACAGTATATCAAGGAAAGCCCAACAAAAATGTTGTCATTTTGAGTTCCGTCCATCCAGATGTTGTTGTTGCGTCTGATTCCGCTAAAAAAACTCCAGAAACGGTAAAGTTTTACAATGAAACAAAATATGGAGTAGATGTAGTGGATCAGATGGCACGAAAATATACCACACGAACATCCACAAGGAGATGGCCTGTTCATGCATTTGAAAATGCCTTAGACTTTGCGGGTATAAATGCATGTATAATATTCAAGGAGATTACCCACCAAAAAATGTCACGCAAGGCATTTTTGCAAACGCTTGTGAGAGAGTTGAGTGGTCCTTATGTCACAGATAGGGAAAAGGGTTCCACGTCCCAAGTTTCTACATGTTCAGAAGTGATGGTTCAAACAAAATTTTGCCAGATCAAAGAAAATTGCAAGAAAAATAGATCTGTCGGCAATTGTAAGACTTGTGGTAAGTCTTTGTGTGGGCAATGTACTGCCATAAATCAAAGGCAATGCCTAAAATGCGAAACACCAAATATTTAGAAGGTGAATTCTGCGCCATATTTTCATTTTTATGCTCCTCCACCTACATTTTCTCTGCTTTTTGTTCTTCAGTTGTTGTTTATATGTGTGCACTTGAATAAAAAAAAATGTTTGAAAAACGTCTATTATAATTATTGTTATTTTCTGTAGAAAAATAAGAAAAGCAGAAAAAAAACAATCAAAAGCATTACTGTATATCTCACAATAATAATACATTACAAAAAATATAATTATTAATAAATAACCACAAATGAAACTCTAAAAATAAACGAAAACAAGCAAGGAGTCAAAATGACTCCTTTCAGTAGTTCTAGGCGGGGTCACGAGTCCAGTAGTCCTAGTGTTAAGGTGTTTGACAGTGAAATGTTTGCGCAACTGAAATAAAATTCCGTAAAAAAATGTGCAACTTTGCATTTTTATGCCAAGCTCTGCCTACTCCATCAATCTGGGCAGAGCTTAGGCAGGGTAGGGTGTGCAGAACCCCAATCTGCAAATTCATCAAAATTTTAGTGGCAAAAATTACACCAAAAACATACTCCTAGTTCTGTATGGAATAACATTTCTGGCGGAAACACATTGTACTTGTAAGATGTGACTAATTAATTACCAAGCATACAGCCATTAATGAATTGGGTGCATCTTACTCTAGCAGTACCCAACACCAGTTCTAATTACATGAGACCTATTGCGTTTTTAACCTTCAAGGAATTCGTCATCAAGTTCATATCCCTAAGGGTATGTGTACACGTTGCGGATTTCCTGCGGATCCGCAGCGCTTTTTGCCTTGCAGAAAAGCTGCAGATCCGCAAGTGATTTACAGTACAATGTAAATCAATGACAAAAAAAACGCTGTGCTAACGGTGCGGAAAATTCCGTGCGGAAACGCTGCGGTTTAAAAGAAGTAGCATGTCACTTCTTTTTTGCGGATCTGCAGCGGTTTTCTACCCATTCCATTAGAGAAATCTGCAGGGGTAAAACACGCAGTAAATCTGCAAAAAATCCGCCGTAAATCCACAGCAAAGCCGCACAAAAAACGCGTCAAATCCGCACCTGTGTTTTCTGCCAAGAGATGCAGAATCCGCACCAAAAATTCCTAAGCCTAATCCGCAACGTGTGCACATAGCCAAAAGAACACATGGCTTTATAGTAAACTTGAACAAAAAAAAAAATTGTCAGAGCCCTGGGAGTCTGTAACTGGTGGACTAGAGCCCTGTGAACCTCCTACAACCTCCAGGCATCCCTGGCATCTTTTCTGATAAGTTGTCCCGCCACGGTGTTATGCAGCAAAATGTGATGGCCTACAAGTTAGAAGAGGTGTTAGGGATGCCAGCAGTTCTGAGGAAGTTTGTAGGGCACTGATTCAGCGGCCACAGACTAAGTGATGTTGTGCTGGATCAGGATCCTGCAAACCCATTTGCTCCACTCTACCATATAGATCTTGAAAATAACAGGTTCCGAATACCTCCATGACCCCAAAGAAATAATGCAGTACTGAGAAATCTCATTCTGAAAGTACATGCTAATGAAGTAGAAAGTGTTTTGGTGTGGAACAAAGATCATGAGTACATCAGTCTTCTTCATTGCCCCCTGCCAGGCACCACATACTGTACCTCTCCATGGTCAACAGCTCCACCCTAAGCTGATGCCTGTGGAGAGCAGAGATACCATCCAAGAAAGAGACATTGCCACCGGGATGGGAAGTAAGAAGAAAACTGATGCACTTGCTGCATATTGGAGCACCCCCAATATACTTTCAGTATCATTACCATATATTTTCAGTGCAAGATTTCTCAGCACTGGAGCATCAATTTGGTGGAATAGAGGTATACAGGTCCTTCTCAAAAAATTAGCATATAGTGTTAAATTTCATTATTTACCATAATGTAATGATTACAATTAAACTTTCATATATTATAGATTCATTATCCACCAACTGAAATTTGTCAGGTCTTTTATTGTTTTAATACTGATGATTTTGGCATACAACTCCTGATAACCCAAAAAACCTGTCTCAATAAATTAGCATATTTCACCCATCCAATCACATAAAAGTGTTTTTTAATAACAAACAAAAAAAACAACAAATAATAATGTTCAGTTATGCACTCAATACTTGGTCGGGAATCCTTTGGCAGAAATGACTGCTTCAATGCGGCGTGGCATGGAGGCAATCAGCCTGTGACACTGCTGAGATGTTATGGAGGCCCAGGATGCTTCAATAGCGGCCTTAAGCTCATCCAGAGTGTTGGGTCTTGCGTCTCTCAACTTTCTCTTCACAATATCCCACAGATTCTCTATGGGGTTCAGGTCAGGAGAGTTGGCAGGCCAATTGAGCACAGTAATACCATGGTCAGTAAACCATTTACCAGTGGTTTTGGCACTGTGAGCAGGTGCCAGGTCGTGCTGAAAAATGAAATCTTCATCTCCATAAAGCATTTCAGCCGATGGAAGCATGAAGTGCTCCAAAATCTCCTGATAGCTAGCTGCATTGACCCTGCCCTTGATGAAACACAGTGGACCAACACCAGCAGCTGACATGGCACCCCACACCATCACTGACTGTGGGTACTTGACACTGGACTTCAGGCATTTTGGCATTTCCTTCTCCCCAGTCTTCCTCCAGACTCTGGCACCTTGATTTCCGAATGACATGCAAAATTTGCTTTCATCAGAAAAAAGTACTTGGGACCACTTAGCAACAGTCCAGTGCTGCTTCTCTGTAGCCCAGGTCAGGCGCCTCTGCCGCTGTTTATGGTTCAAAAGTGGCTTTACCTGGGGAATGCGGCACCTGTAGCCCATTTCCTGCACACGCCTGCGCACGGTGGCTCTGGATGTTTCCACACCAGACTCAGTCCACTGCTTCCTCAGGTTCCCCAAGGTCTGGAATCGGTCCTTCTCCACAATCTTCCTCAGGGTCCGGTCTCCTCTTCTCGTTGTACAGCGTTTTCTGCCACATTGTTTCCTTCCAACAGACTTACCATTGAGGTGCCTTGATACAGCACTCTGGGAACAGCCTATTTGTTGAGAAATTTCTTTCTGGGTCTTACCCTCTTGCTTGAGGGTGTCAATGATGGCCTTCTTGACATCTGTCAGGTCGCTAGTCTTACCCATGATGGGGGTTTTGAGTAATGAACCAGGCAGGGAGTTTATAAAAGCCTCAGGTATCTTTTGCATGTGTTTAGAGTTAATTAGTTGATTCAGAAGATTAGGGTAATAGGTCGTTTAGAGAACCTTTTCTTGATATGCTAATTTATTGAGACAGGTTTTTTGGGTTATCAGGAGTTGTATGCCAAAATCATCAGTATTAAAACAATAAAAGACCTGACAAATTTCAGTTGGTGGATAATGAATCTATAATATATGAAAGTTTAATTGTAATCATTACATTATGGTAAATAATGAAATTTAACACTATATGCTAATTTTTTGAGAAGGACCTGTACATTATCTTCTATCTTCAAGACCTACATTGCCAGCATACATTTTAGGGAACCTAACCTCTGATTCATGCTACATGGACAGCATAGATCGGACACTGGCTGCATTATTGTAGTCGCATCTATTTTACCCTGAAATGTTGTGACATTTACACACTTTGAAAAGACAGCTGGAAACTATGTGTATAGGCTGACAAGTACGAGTCTGGCACTGGCAGCTTCTCCCTGACCCACTTCTCTAGAATGACAGGTCTACTCACACATAAGGAGAGAGCCGCCAGTCTACGGGAGCAGGGCTGGGTGACTCCTCTGTGGATATTCCTCAGACTCTGGCTTTTCCAATTACGTACTGTATAATCTCAAACACCGCTATGTTTCAGAGTAAAACATACATGGACTGCAATAAAGCAGCCAGTAAGTTATATGTGCTGCCTGTGAGGAAAACAGCATGAATCTACTGTCAAGCGCAATTTAAAGAGATTTGACATCATATTACCAGCTATGGCACAAATATAGTTCATGAAAGGAGCAAAACAACAACAGACAAATCACTTTGCTTACAATTTTACTACACTAATTACTAAGTGATTAGACAAAGCAATTCTCAGGACCTAGACTATCTGGAGCTGAACACTGTAGCCAGTATCAACAAGGAGATAGCCATCAGGTAGTGACTGTGCAGTTATCACCCAATCAACATGCATGTCATTTCTTTGAAGGGTGGAGGGGCGAGAAGCTGCAGGACACCTGCATACATTTTGGAAGGTATGCCTAATGTAACAACAAACTTGGCAAACCTACTGCTGTGTATGTTTTGCTCACATAATACAATAGATATTTTAAAAACTTACTCGTACGTGTATTTACTGTATTTTTCCCACTAGCAGAATGTACTTTATATTTCAATAATTGTTCTTGTAGATCACTCCAATGTTGGGGGTAGCACAATAAAATGCTTCCAAGTGCCATGCATCCTTAGTTACCAAGCTACATTTTCTATATCTGTGCCCCTTTATGTGCTAATAACTCTGGTATGGTCGAACATATGCTAGTGAGTCTGACAATATTTTTTGTGACACACTGTACTTTATGTTAGTGGTAAACTTAAGTCTTAGGGTACCGTCACACTATACGATTTACCTACGATCACGACCAGCGATACGACCTGGCCGTGATCGTAGGTAAATCGTAGTGTGGTCGCTGGGGAGCTGTCACACAGACAGCTCTCCATCGACCAACGATGCCGAGGTCCCTGGGTAACCAGGGTAAACATCGGGTAACTAAGCGCAGGACCGCGCTTAGTTACCCGATGTTTACCCTGGTTACAAGCGTAAAACTAAAAAAAAACAAACAGCACATACTTACATTCTGGTGTCCGTCAGGTCCCTTGCAGTCTCTGCTTCCCGCACTGTGACTGCCGGCCGTAAAGTGAAAGTGAAAGCACAGCCGCTGTGCTCTGCTTTCACTTTACGGCCGGCAGTCACAGTGCTGGAATAATAATAATAATAATAATCTTTATTTATATAGCGCCAACATATTCCGCAGCGCTTTACAGTTTAACAGTTTCAAACACAAAAGTCATAAGTAACAACGTTAACAATACAATAATTAAAGCAAAATAAGACGACCCTGCTCGTGAGAGCTTACAATCTACAATGAGGTGGGGGAGATACAAAGTACAGGTGTGTATTTACAATGATGTATTTACAATCATGGTCCAGCCATCTTCAGGGGTTGGGGAATAGATGGGGATAGTGAATGGGCTACACACAAACATAACATAACTTTGATTAGTGAACGTGATAGGCCGCTCTGAACAAATGTGTTTTGAGCGAGCGCCTAAAACTATGCAAATTATGGATGGTCCTAATATCTTGGGGTAGAGCATTCCAGAGGATTGGCGCAGCACGGGAGAAGTCTTGGAGTCAGGAGTGGGAGGTACGGATTAGTGCAGAGGTTAGCCGCGAAGCTGGAA
Source organism: Ranitomeya imitator (assembly GCF_032444005.1). NCBI lineage: Eukaryota > Metazoa > Chordata > Amphibia > Anura > Dendrobatidae > Ranitomeya > Ranitomeya imitator. Next base: position 612,417,164 of record NC_091284.1, read on the forward strand.
GCAGACGGCAAGGGACCTGAGGGACACCAGAATGTAAGTATGTGCTGTTTGTTTTTTTTTAGTTTAACGCTTGTAACCAGGGTAAACATCGGGTAACCAAGCGCGGTCCTGCGCTTAGTTACCCGATGTTTACCCTGGTTACAAGCGAACGCATCGCTGGATCGCATCGCTAGATCGCTAGATCGGTGTCACACACACCGATCCAGCGATGACAGCGGGAGATCCAGCGATGAAAGAAAGTTCTAAACGATCTGCTACGACGTACGATTCTCAGCAGGATCCCTGATCGCTGCTGCGTGTCAGACACAGCGATATCGTAACGATATCGCTGGAACGTCACGAATCGTACCGTCGTAGCGATCGAAATGTTATAGTGTGACGGTACCCTTTAGAGCAGAACAGAGCTGGATCTTGGATAAGGCAGCGTTGGGAGAAGTACGGTATATTACCAGACACACACACTACATGCAAATTAAACACAGATTTAGTTTAACAAAAAAAAAAAAAAAAAAAAAAAAAACTTACCAAATGTCAACATTATGCTGACATAATTAACAAAATAGAATTTTCCACTAAAATATTGCTAATATTATAACAGGCCACCATAGTTGGCAGAACCTGAGGACATTACTTGGCCTCAGACTGCCACTAAAGTGGTTGTCCAGCACTTTTATATTGATGGCCTCTACTTATAAACAACAGTCATTAATATCAGATCGGTGGGGTGGGACACCTGGCATCTCCGCCGATCAGTTGTTCTTGGTGTCGTCGGGTGACCGTACCGAACCGGGACCTCCCCTGGGTGAGTATAATCTAACTTGTTTTTCTTCTCTTCCAGGTTACATCGGGGGCTTATCTACAGCATTACAAAATGCTGTAGATACAGTAAGCCCCTGATGGCGGTGGCCATAGCTTACAGGCGAATTTTGGGGTGACAGATTCCCTTTAAGTATATAAGGGGCTGTAGGGGGCTCATACGATATATAGAAGGGGCTGTACTTGGGTTCAAACGATATTTAGGAGGATGTCAGAATACTTAATTATGCTCAATATAAAGTGATATATTATTAATAGTAATTATCAATAATTATATATTAATATTAAGCAGAATTAATTTCAGCCTATTGGTTTGGCCCTCGACAACAGTCATGGTCTCTCATGTGGCCCTTCAGGAAAGTGAATTGTCAACCCCTGATCTAATGTATATGGAGGCTTTAAGAATAGGTCATCACTATCAAACCTGGAAACCATTTACCGTAATAATCCAGATGGTGTTCTAAAATCATTGTACCCATTAAGCTGGAAACAGTCATGAAATTTGTGGAGCAGTTTTTCGAAGTTTCTTTGAGTTAGGATTCATTTACACCACCGTATTAGGTGGCGTAAATCGAACCAGACATGCACATTCAAGCCTACAGGTGCATGGAAACCATTCGAATGCACTTGCATGATCTCCGCGGACTCACAAAAAGTAGACAATGGAGAAATTTGGTTTTCCATCTTCTCACATCTAAAAGAATCGGATCACACTCTGATCACAGTGCCTTTAGTATTTTCCCCTTCGTTCTCTTGAATGGGAGAATCTACAGTTGTGTGACCCTAGCCTTAAAGAGAAGCACGCAGGAAGGAGAAGCGAAAGCCTTTGTGCACACTGTGACTGTGCCCTTAGCCCAAAGTATACAATGGGAGCTTATCCTGACATTAACATTCCCATAGGCCCTTGTTCACCACAAGGGGCCCAAAAGTTCTTTTGGTTTTGGTTTTTTCCTTTGTGTGGCCATCATGAATCTGCATATGGTTTAACTATATAGGTAAATGCTAGAAAGGCACAGCGAACAGTCATTTATTTTTAGGATAGGATCCTTGGAGGAGAGATGCATGGAGAGACCCCTCTTGCCCGTGGTCACTGTTGGGAGCGTTTAGCAATAACCTTAACTGCAGTTGTCCTCAGCCCTATAACTGTTTGGATCCACTCTTGAGAGTCCAACTAACAGGTACGGACTGGGGCTGAAATTCAGTGATGGCATTTGAAATCACACAGGCCCATATTGTCCCCGTCCCCATGAACCAGATGGGATATATTACTAATATTACCATGGATGAAGGAAAGGAAGATTTTCTACAAGACCAATATTTCTAATGATACCCATGGCATGCTGGGGTAAGTCACGGAGTCAGTGACTTTGTGCTCCATCACAACTCTTCTACTATATAATTGTCTAAGGGTCACTTCCGTCTGTCTGTCTGTCACGGATATTCATTGGTCGCGGTCTGTCATGGAAATCCAAGTCGCTGATTGGTCGTGGCAATGGTCGTGGACGTTTTGCCACGACCAATCAGCGACGGCCATAGTCTGGCAGCAAAATGGCCGCTGATTTACTGCCCTGCAGTCAGTGCTTAGCGCTCACACAGGGTTAATGCCAGAGGTAACGGACTGCGGTGTAATGCACTCCGTTAATGCAGCTATTAACCCTGTGTGACCAACTTTTTACTATTGATGCTGCATATGCAGCATCAATAGTAAAACAATCTAATGTTACAAATAATAATAATTAAAAAAAAAAAAAAAAAAGAAAGGTTATTCTCACCCTCCGATGTCGCCTGCTGTCCTCAGCAGTGCAAGCAGCAGGTTCCGGTGCCAAGGATGCTATGCGAGAAGGACCTGCCATGACTTCATCACAGGTCCTGCGCTCATACCAACCCTGGGACCGGAAGCTGCCGTGTGCACCGCACACAGGCGCCAGGACTTCAAGTGGTCTTCGGAAGGTGAGTATATGTTTATTTTTTATTTTAAGTATTTTTAAACCATGCATATAGTGCCCACATTGCTATATACTACGTGGGCTGTGTTACATACTACATCTCTGTGCTATATACTATGTAGCTGGGCAATATACAACGTGCTCTGTGCTATATACTACTTAGCTGTGCAGTATACTATGTGGCTGTGTCGGTTCTGTTATATACTACGTCGACTGTGCAATATACTACGTGGCTCTGTTATATACTACGTGCCTGTGCAATACACTACGTGGCTGGGGAATACACTACGTGGCTGTGTTATATACTATGTAGCTCTGCTATATACTACGTACGCTGTGCTACATACTACGTAGCTCTGCTATATACTACGTCACTATGCATTATGGGCACAACTGGCTGTTGCCACCTGGACCTAAATATCCACACTGTAGAAATAACATGGATGGCCCCTCGGACCCCACAGTAATCCAGTATGGAAGGTAGGAACATACGACCGCAGACAGGAAACAGAAACACAAATATTTGGGACCAGCTATACTATGCCAATGTTCTCATCACCAGCGCCAACATTTTAGAGAGACCACAAAGTAAACTCCCATCTGGCAGAAGACAGGAGCGCAAGCAAAGCCCCTCCAAATACCACTGCAAACCATCAGCCAAAACCCAGGGAGAACTGGAAGTGCCAGCCAGCCTGCAGCCCCTTCTCTGTACTAGTGGCATGTAGCAGAGCTCAGCCGGGCACACTTGACATTGGCATCAATATCGCCTTCAGTGTGCACAGTAACCACGGGGGAGGCCGCTTATGGAGAATGTTCAGGACCTTCTATACAAACAGATGCGGAATCCCTCATATTGGAGGGAAAGACCCCCAAAGGGAATAACCAACATTGTCATCAAAACCAATGACCAGGTGGAAAAAAATCACGACTACGAGCAGCCCTATGTAAACCCCGCAGTCCTATGCAAGTACTATAGTAGTTATATAACGCACTGTGCATGAAAAACGCCGCTGTCACCCCCAGACTCTCGGTGCAGGGCAGGAGCGCAGCCCGGTGCAGGGCAGGAGCGCAGCCCGGGGCAGGGCAGGAGCGCAGCCCGGGGCAGGGCAGGAGCGCAGCCCGGGGCAGGGCAGGAGCGCAGCCCGGGGCAGGGCAGGAGCGCAGCCCGGGGCAGGGCAGGAGCGCAGCCCGGGGCAGGGCAGGAGCGCAGCCCGGGGCAGGGCAGGAGCGCAGCCCGGGGCAGGGCAGGAGCGCAGCCCGGGGCAGGGCAGGAGCGCAGCCCGGGGCAGGGCAGGAGCTTTGCCCGGGGCAGGGCAGGAGCGCAGCCCGGTGCAGGGCAGGAGCGCAGCCCGGTGCAGGGCAGGAGCGCAGCCCGGTGCAGGGCAGGAGCGCAGCCCGGGGCCCGCCACGTCCTCCCGCCGCTCACCTGTGTACACGGCCGTCACACGGCGCAGTCCGGTCCCGCACAAGTAGCGCGTTGTCTCCTCACACACGGCTGCTCCGTGTCCCGGCTGCTGCAGGTGAGCGCTCCCTCCCCCACAGCTTCTCCAGCCCCGCCCCCGTCCCGGCCGGCTCCAGCCCCGCCCACTAGCGGGGGTCCTGACGGTGGCGCGCTGCTGTCGGTCGCTCTCGCCTCCCGGGGGCGGCCTGTGTGCGGTCACTCGTGCTCCAGGCACGTTACAGTCATCTGTGCCAGCTCCCTGGTTGTGGGGACGGTCCAGGAATTTGGGGACCTTTGCCCCCCTCACTGTGACTCCTCCGGGGCCGTATACATGGGCGCATTACTGGCCAGCGCACGGGAGCCGCACTATGGGGGCTACAGAGACCCAGTGGGCGACTCTGCTTTCCGTTTTTCCTGTCATTCCCAGAGCTAGAACGTTTTAGTTCATGTTTTGGTGAAGTGACCCAAAATGAAGGATTCTGCCGCTTCGCTCTAGTGTTCAGCTTGGCGTTGGCTGTGTGAGGAGATGCCAATTATGTACGTTTTAGATTTTGTTCCTAGATACATGGAAAGTGAACATTTATATGTTTTTTATGTTTAAAGGGAACCTGTCACCCCGTTTTTTGAGATTGAGCTATAAATACTGTTAAATAGGGCCTGCGCTGTGTGTTCCTATAGTGTATGTAGTGTACCCCGATTCCCCATGTATGCTGAGAAATAACTTACCAAAGTCGCCGTTTTCGCCTGTCAATCAGGCTGGTCAGGTCGGGAGGGCGTGGTGACATCGCTGGTTCTTCCTCAGCTTTACGTTGGTGGCGTAGTGGTGAACAAGCAGCGCGCGATCTGCGCTGTAATCCCTTGCATCGGTGGGGGCGGCCATCTTCCTGGGGCCGCGCGTGCGCAGATCGAGTGCTCTGCTGCACGGGGCTTCAGGAAAATGGCCGCGGGATGCCGCCCGTGCGCATTAGAGATCGCGGCGGCCATTTTCCCAAAGCTGAGATGCAAACTCGGCTTTGGGAAAATGGCCGCCGCGATCTCTAATGCGCACGCGCGGCATCCCGCGGCCATTTTCCTGAAGCCCCATGCAGCAGAGCACTCGATCTGCGCACGCGCGGCCCCAGGAAGATGGCCGCCCCCACCGATGCAAGGGATTACAGCGCAGATCGCGCGCTGCTTGTTCACCACTACGCCACCAACGTAAAGCTGAGGAAGAACCAGCGATGTCACCACGCCCTCCCGACCTGACCAGCCTGATTGACAGGCGAAAACGGCGACTTTGGTAAGTTATTTCTCAGCATACATAGGGAATCGGGGTACACTACATACACTATAGGAACACACAGCGCAGGCCCTATTTAACAGTATTTATAGCTCAATCTCAAAAAACGGGGTGACAGGTTCCCTTTAACGGTTTAATTTTTTAAACTTTTTATTAGACTCCTAGGGTGAATGTGCAATCACTCCTACAATACACTGAAACTCTGTAAGACCCCCGGGGTAGCGCAAAATGATTGTTGGGACCCCGGCCCGGTAGCCACGTCAGTAGTCCATAGATGCTGGCCCAGGCACCTACCTGCTGGCATCCCCGGGCCTCCTAGGAGCCACTGATCAGACGTGCCCGCCCCTGCGCTGTATGGGGTGGTCTCCGCTATGGCAAGTGCTTTTATACATCAGTTCTTCTTCCAATTTACACAACCAAATACAGTTTCCTATATAAAAGAATGATGTAACCCAGACCATTAGGAGGGTTATACGCGGCTTTAACAAGCCATAAAATAACCCACCTATTAAAGGGTTAAGCTTGGCGGAAAAAGTCCTCCCCAAGCTTTCCCAATATTTTCTATATGCAGGGATTGGTGGAGGTGGTTAGCCTGTCAGCAGCACGTCGCTGGATGAAGTATAGCTTTTCCCCCAGCGATGACCATTGATAGGGCAATCTAGTAAATACAGGGGGGGTGCTATTCCCCATCTCTGCCTGAAGGAAGTGCTGCCCCTCCCTCCCTACCTCCCTTAAAAAAAAATTCCCTTTATTTTTGCTTTGTCTCTGGCCTGGGGTAAGTCGTTCAGGGAACTGAATGGACATCAGGTTTTTGGAAATGGTTAACAGGCTTGAGCTTTTGCTTGCTAGATACTCAAAAAGTTAAAAAAACAACGTTTTATTGTTGTAATACTTTAGACCACTATTTAAAAATCCTGAGGATATGACTATGGTACGTTGCCATGAGAAAAATGAAGGGGCGCCAATTATAGTGGGGAACATTATACCAAATGGAGGCATGTCTTAGTGTAAAAAGTTGTCCATATTTTAATAGATAAATGTGTACGGTATGTCTAGTTTTCATGTTGCAATTTCAAAAAAGAAGCAGCATAAACAGCATGTGCAGCAATAAATGCACCCCTAATTGATACAATTTTTTTCTTTTTAAACCGTTCCTGTGTACTTTTGGATGCATGCTTTGGGTAACACTCTTGCTGGAGGACCCAAGAACTTCAACTCAAACTAAGTATTCTTCCACTGAGTAGGACAATTTTCTCCAACATCTATTGATAATCTCTGATTTCATTATTCCTGTGATATGGTCAAGGTCTCCAGTACCAGACGCAGCAAAGCAACCCCACATCATTATGGATCTTCCACCATGCTTAACTGTTGGTAGGGTGTTCTTTTCCTTATAAGCTTCATTGCGCCGTTTGTAAACAAACTGTTGCTTTGCATTCCACAAAGGTCTATTTTTGTTTCATCTGTCCACAGAACATTTTCCCGGCAGGATTGCGGTTTGTCAAGGTTCTCTTTCAGCAATTGTTTCTTCCTTGGCCTTCGCCCATAGAGCTCTGCTTGGTTTAGTGTGCAGCGTATGGTACTTGTTGAAACCATGACCCCCGACTGTTCCAGGTTGGCCTTCAGGTCTTTGGATGTTTGACATGGTTTTTCCACCATTTGCACCAAACTTTGAAAACATCTCGTCAATTTTCTTCTTTCCCACACATTCAGGGATGTTCTTGATGGCACCATGCATGGCACACTTCTTAATAACATTGCACACTAATGAAACTGGGATGGCAAGGTCTTTGGAGATGGCCTTATACCCTTTAGAAGTCTTGGGTTTGCTAATAAAGCAGTTCTGATGTCCTCAGACAGCTCCTTTGTCTTCACCATTGCGACAGGGCCTACCATATGGCTTTTTAAAACACTGAAGTCATCATTCATTTGCGAATTCATGTCACCTGGACACCAACATTTAATCACAGTTGATTCTCATTTGTGATTTAACACAGGGTCGAAATGTGTTTCCATACTAATTTAATGTAAAGGGTACCAATACCAGTGTCACAGCAAGCTTTAGGTTTTTCTATTTTTACCTCCCATTGTTTTTAGTTTTAAACTATTGTTTACCATTTGCTCTTTTTTATTTAACCCGAGTGCTCAATACACAAAAACTGTTTCACTTGAGTCGTTGTTTTCAGGAGATATTCCACATTATGTACTTAAGCTTCATGGCTTCCAATAATGATGAGCAGGACTGTAGTATAATGCCCCATTTTTTACCCCTGTTTAGTATAATGTCTCCCACATAGTATAATGTCCCCTCTTTGGCTCCCATATAGTATAATGTCATCTTTATGGTGCTTTTTACGTGGAAATGTTAAACAAAAACAAAACATAATTCTACTCAACTACTCCTGCTCCAATGACGAGCAGCTCCTTCTTTCTGCTCCATTGCATGTCGCTGACACAGTGAGGAAATTGCTCTGCCTGCAATGTCATTTGTTGCCACCATCCTCTGATAGTTGTGTGCGAAGGCACATCCAACTGGAACTGTGTCACCCCACCGCCCCCCTCCACTCTGGTGACAGTTGCACCATCTATAACCACAATCGTTACACCCAGGCTCAGGGGTCCACCAGTGACTAAGTGATTCCCCAGTCCCCAAGTGGATTGGATTCATACTGCCCATAGACCTCCTTTTCTGCCTATTATCTGGATGTTATGATCCCCTACAGAACAAATTAATTGAGGCGTATGCGGCACTGACAGGTCCACTATCATCATTTTCAGATTGATGCGTAGAACTTTATTATCTGGGGGAATTCTAGTTCACCTTTTGGCCTGACCTCAGTAAATATACACTATTATTCTGGATACTAGATTGTTAGGAAGAAGCTGATACTGATAGGCTTGTACAAAGTTTCACCAATTGTCTCTTAAGTCCTTTATCTTAACTCTCAGAAGGTGCAAATAGTGTAATAGACAAATTAGTATTATTGTTTTTTGAGTATCTAATCTGTGAAAGCTATTTGATTCAGATTAGGCACTGATCTTGTGATTTTACTCAAACCAAGGTTTTTTAAATATGAACACTGAGGTAAAAATATCAAGAACTAGACATACTGTACATATTTCTACAATAGACATATTGACTTTTTACGCTAGGTTATGCCTCCCTCTCCTGTTACAGGCCTTTAGGGCCCCTAATTCACATTACACTAACATTGGCTGAACACACATACATTGTCAGGATCAGCCAAATGCACTTCTGCCTGGTAGTGCTGGATCATGTAGACACTTAGTAGACATCATGTCAGCACACATTCTCTAGTGGGGGAAATATGAGTCAAAACATCCGCTACTTGGAGACTTGGAGTAAAAGGCTTTGAAGTTATGTGAGTACATGAGAGAAGAGTGTGAACATGTAACCAAAGTGTTTCCTTGTGATGTTCGAGGCCAGCCTTTTAATTATGCTATCTTCTGCCATGGATCATTTAGAAGCCTCCCTTATTATTCCACTGAATGGTCTAATTGTTCCATATTCTTGCTGTTCCTTACAGATTCTTCAGTCTGGAAGCATAAAGTATCTAATGACTGCAGATAGAAAAACTCTTTCAGAAAGAAGATCTAACTATGTGGAGCAGAATGAGGACAGGCTCCACTGTGATTTGATCTATGAATGCAATCAAGGCAGCTAGAAAAGGGCCTCTGTGCAAAAACAGTATATGGGCCTCCTTGGCAGCAGATTAATCTCTGTATTGTCCAGACGTTCAACAGTGCATATATATTTATTATTCAGTAACAAAGATAATACAGCTTAGGATTTAATATAGCTTAGGATCTTATCATCTTGTCTGTCAGCTTGCAAAGTGAAAGTAAAATGTGCTCCAGCTACACACACAGTGAACAGGAACTTCATGATTTGTTTTTTTTACACAGCTTTACTGGCAATGTAACAGCAGAAACTCATGCACTATTAAATGGCTGTAATTAGTAGATGATGCAATAAATACAATAATAATAATTATTCCAACACCACCACTCAACAACTACTTATCCCATACCACCCTGTAGCAATATGTTACACCCAACCGTCCCGGATCCAGCGGGACTGTCCTGATTTTGACAATCAGCCCCGTGATCCCGGGCGAGACATTAATTGTCTCGCACTGGTTGGGAGGTATGCGACATCACCCGGTCAGCTGAGAGCTCCCTGAGTCCCTGCACCAGGCCCGCACAGCAGCACACCACATAATGGCTGCTCAGGACCTGTGATGAGGCCACAGGATGGGAGGAGTCAAGGGTCACATGATCGGGAGGAGGACCTCTGTGTACAGGACTTTGCTGGTTGCCATGGAGCCGGAGGAGGGTAAGGCAGTGTATGTGTGAGGTCAGGAGGTGTTTACAGGGTGGATGTAGCAGAGCCGTGTGTGTACGAGGTGTATGGATCAGAGCAGCGTGTGAAAGGTGTATGGAGCTGAGTCGTGTGTACGAGGTGTACGGAGCACAGCCGCGTGTGTACGAGGTGTACGGAGCACAGCCGCGTGTGTACGAGGTGTACGGAGCACAGCCACATGTGTACGAGGTGTACGGAGCGGAGCAGCATGTGAAAGGTGTACGGAGCGGAGTCGTGTGTACGAGGTGTACGGAGCACAGCCGCGTGTGTACGAGGTGTACGGAGCACAGCCGCGTGTGTATGAGGTGTACGGAGCACAGCCACGTGTGTATGAGGTGCACAGAGCACAGCCGCGTGTGTACGAGGTGTACGGAGCACAGCCGCGTGTGTATGAGGTGTACGGAGCACAGCCGCGTGTGTATGAGGTGTACGGAGCACAGCCGTGTGTGTACAAGGTGTACGGAGCGGGGCAGCATGTGAAAGGTGTACGGAGCGGAGTCGTGTGTACGAGGTGTACGGAGCACAGCCGCGTGTGTACGAGGTGTACGGAGCACAGCCGCATGTGTACGAGGTGTACGGAGCACAGCCGCGTGTGTACAAGGTGTACGGAGCAGAGCAGCATGTGAAAAGTGTACAGAGCGGAGTCGTGTGTACGAGGTGTACGGCGCACAGCCGCGTGTGTACGAGGTGTACGGAGCACAGCCGCATGTGTATGAGGTGTACGGAGCACAGCCGCATGTGTACGAGGTGTACGGAGCGGAGTCGTGTGCACGAGGTGTATGGAGCACAGCCGCGTGTGTACGAGATGTACGGAGCGGAGTCGTGTGTGTAAGAGGTGTGCGGATGAGAGCAGAGTGTGAAAGGTGTATGGAGTGGAGCCACGTGTGTACGAGGTGTACAGAGCAGAGCCACGTGTGTATGAGGTGTGCGGAGCAGAGCCATGTGTGTACAAGGTATACGGAGCGGAGCAGCGTGTGCAATGTGTATAGAGCGGAGCCGTAGGTGTACGGAGTAGTGCCGTGTGTGTACGAGATGTATGGAGAGGAGCCGTATGTGTATGAGGTGTACGCAGCGGAGCCATGTGTGTGCAAGGTATACGGAGCGGAGCAGCTTGTGCAATGTGTATGGAGTGGAGCGGTGTGTGTATGAGGTGTACGGAGTAGTGTCGTGTGTACGAGATGTATGGAGCGGAGCTGTGTGTGAATGAGGTGTATGGAGCGGAGCTGTGTATGAGGTGTATGGAGCGGAGCTGAATGTGTACAAGGTGTACGGAGCAGAGTCGTGTGTAAGAGGTGTACGGAGCCGTGTGTACGAGGTGTACGGAGCTCAGCCGCGTGTGTACGAGGTGTACGGAGCACAGCCGCGTGTGTACGAGGTGTACGGAGCACAGCCGCGTGTGTACGAGGTGTACGGAGCGGAGCAGCATGTGAAAGGTGTACGGAGCGGAGTTGTGTGTAAGAGGTGTACGGAGCCGTGTGTAAGAGGTGTACGGAGCACAGCCGCGTGTGTACGAGGTGTACGGAGCACAGCCGCGTGTGTACGAGGTGTACGGAGCACAGCCGCGTGTGTACGAGGTGTACAGAGCACAGCTGCGTGTGTACGAGGTGTACGGAGCACAGCCGCGTGCGTATGAGGTGTACGGAGCACAGCCGCGTGTGTATGAGGTGTACGGAGCACAGCCGCGTGTGTACAAGGTGTACGGAGTGGGGTAGCATGTGAAAGGTGTAAGGAGCGGAGTCGTGTGTACGAGGTGTACGGAGCACAGCCGCGTGTGTACGAGGTGTACGGAGCACAGCCGCGTGTGTACGAGGTATACGGAGCACAGCCGCGTGTGTACATAGGTGTACGGAGCACAGCCGCGTGTGTACAAGGTGTACGGAGCGGAGCAGCATGTGAAAGGTGTACGGAGCGGAGTCGTGTGTACGAGGTGTACGGAGCACAGCCACGTGTGTATGAGGTGCACAGAGCACAGCCGCGTGTGTACGAGGTGTACGGAGCACAGCCGCGTGTGTATGAGGTGTATGGAGCACAGCCGCGTGTGTATGAGGTGTACGGAGCACAGCCGTGTGTGTACAAGGTGTACGGAGCGGGGCAGCATGTGAAAGGTGTACGGAGCAGAGTCGTGTGTATGAGGTGTACGGAGCACAGCCGCGTGTGTACGAGATGTACAGAGCACAGCCGCGTGTGTACGAGGTGTACGGAGCGGAGCAGCGTGTGTAAGAGGTGTGCGGATGAGAGCAGAGTGTGAAAGGTGTATGTAGCGGAGCCACGTGTGTACAAGGTGTACGGAGCGGAGCCACGTGTGTACGAGGTGTACAGAGCAGAGCCACGTGTGTACGAGGTGTGCGGAGCAGAGCCATGTGTGTACAAGGTATACGGAGCGGAGCAGCATGTGCAATGTGCATAGAGCGGAGCCATGTGTGTACGAGGTGTACAGAGTAGTGCCGTGTGTGTACGAGATGTATGGAGAGGAGCCGTATGTGTATGAGGTGTACGCAGCGGAGCCGTGTGTGTGCAAGGTATACGGAGCGGAGCAGCTTGTGCAATGTGTATGGAGCGGAGCGGTGTGTGTATGAGGTGTACGGAGTAGTGCCGTGTGTGCGAGATGTATGGAGCGGAGCTGTGTGTGTATGAGGTGTACGGAGTAGTGCCGTGTGTGCGAGATGTATGGAGCGGAGCTGTGTGTGTATGAGGTGTATGGAGCGGAGCTGTGTATGAGGTGTATGGAGCGGAGCTGAATGTGTACGAGGTGTATGGAGTGGAGCCGTGTGTGTATGAGATGTATGGAGTGGAGCCGTGTGTACGGAGCAGAGCCGCGTATGTAGGAGTAGCTATGTGTGACCATTATACGGTACGAAGTATCATGTGCGGCCAATATACAGTATGGAGCATCATGTGCGGTCATTATACAGTATGGAGCATCATGTATGGCCATTATACAGTATGGAGTGTCATGTGCGGTCATTATACAGTATGGAGCATCATGTGCGGTTATTATACAGTATGGAGCATCATGTGCAGTCATTATACAGTATGGAGCATCATGTGCAGTCATTATACAGTATGGAGCATCATGTGCGGCTATTATACAGTATGGAGCATCATGTGCAGTCATTATACAGTATGGAGCATCATGTGCAGTCATTATACAGTATGGAGCATCATGTGCAGTCATTATACAGTATGGAGCATCATGTGCAGTCATTATACAGTATGAAGCATCATGTGCAGTCATTATACAGTATGGAGCATCATGTGCGGCTATTATACAGTATGGAGCATCATGTGCAGTCATTATACAGTATGGAACATCATGTGCGGCCATTATACAGTATGGAGCATCATGTGCGGTCATTATACAGTATAGAGCATCATGTGTGGCTATTATACACTATAGAGCATCATGTGCGGTCATTATACAGTATGGAGCATCATGTGTGGCCATTATACAGTATTGAGCATCATGTGGGGTCATTATACAGTATTGAGCATCATGTGGGGCCATTATACAGTATTGAGCATCATGTGGGGTCATTATACAGTATGGAGCATCATGTGTGGCCATTATACAGTATTGAGCATCATGTGGGGTCGTTATACAGTATGGAGCACTGTGTGGCCATTATACAGTATGGAGCATCATGTGTGGCCATTATACAGTATGGAGCATCATGTGTGGCCATTATACAGTATTGAGCATCATGTGGGGTCGTTATACAGTATGGAGCACTGTGTGGCCATTATACAGTATGGAGCATCATGTGTGACCATTATACAGTATTGAGCATCATGTGTGGCCATTATACAGTATGGAGCACTGTGTGGCCATATTTTTTTGTTTATAATTATTCTTTATGAACAGTGTGATCAGCAGTGCTAAATGGGTGTGGTTGAGACGTGGATATGGGTGTGACTAGTGAATGGGTGTGGTCAGTGGCGTGGCCTACAATTTGCTGCGACGCGCGCTGCAAACTTTGTCCCTCTTTCCCAGCTTCAAAAGTTGGGAGGTATGCTTATCCTGTTGGTCCCATAGTCGTTCTGAATTCTTCAAACTTTGCTCTTGGAAATGGCTTTACCATAATATCAGCTGTCATCTGGTCAGTCCCGCAATAAACAAACTCAATTATGCCACATTCTATCAAATAACGTAGGTGATGATGTTTGGTTCTCGCATTGATCTCACTGCAAGCACGTTTAATGCATCCTTGGTTGTCTTCATAAATTACAGTTGATTTAGTTGATGGCTTACCGAAATCGCCTAACAATTGGTTTAACCAAATGACCTGTTGACTTGCGTAGGCTGCAGACACATACTCTGCTTTTGTAGATGACAACACTTTGTCCAAGCTTGAATAAATAGCCACTTGTCGATTGTGCAATTCCACAGTTTTTTTTAACCATGTTCACTAAATTCTGAAACTCACTAGCCATTATGATTTTCCAGGTCATTTCGAGTTCACAGACACCAAGCATGTCTATTTTCTTTTTTTATTTAAGTAGTGAAAAAAAATCCTAAGTTTGGTAAAAAAAAATCACGCTTTTTCCCGAGACCTGTAGCATCTCCATTTTTTTGTGATCTTGGGCTGGATGAGGGTTTATTTTTTGGCCAGCGCTCATAGCAATCCAGCAATGACAATGATAGACGCCTGCTGGAGACCTCTGGTTGTCATGCTGATCCATCTGTGACCCGCGATAATGTGTCAGGGTCACCAATGGTAGGGATTAGTGACGCACTTCCGGTAAGCGCGAGTTATGGGAACTTGTCAGCAGATTTTGCCACTATAAGATGTGGCCACCGCCTTTTAGAGCTTATCTGCAGCATTCTATAATGCTGTATATAAGCCCCCGGTCCAACCTGCAAGTGAAGAAAAATAAGTTATATTATACTTACCCGGGGGGGCCAATAACTGAGCAGAGCACCACATAAAGACCCCCCCAGTCCCGCCCCGGAACACGAGAATCTTATTAACTCAAAACTGCAAACAAATTTTAAACAACAACCACAAGACGGATTAAATCAACCAAAGTATTTTAACACCTTTATGGCGTTGGGCATACTTTTCCATCCATATGACCTGGCACTTAATCGCCATGGACGGAAGAGTGCATCCAGTGCGATCAGCCCCGCTTCCGGGGGGAGCGCAGCTGATCGCGGCCGGGTGTCAGCTGATTCTCACAGTTGACACCGCGGCCCTAAGTGTCAGGAGCGGTCACGGACCGTTCCCAGCACTTTAACCCCTGGAACACCGCTGACAGCCCCTCTGCCTTTGGATCGGAGACCTCGTGGCATGACGCGGGGTCCCGATCACTCCCATGGTAAGCCGATGTCGTCATGATGACATCCGGGTTACCAGAGCTGAGAGACTTCCTGTCATGCGCAGTGCATGTCAGGAAGTCTCTGAGGTCAGCGTGCACAGAGTGCAGCGCTGACAGCTTATATGGCATGCAGATCTGCATGCCATATAAGCGATCAGCCTGCAGAAAATGAGTGTCCCATGAGTGACACAGTGTAAAAGTTAGAATGAATTTAAAAATTTTTTTTAATAATTGTAAGAAATAATACAAAATAATAATACAAATTTCCATTTATTGTATCAATAAATAAATATTTCAATTTTAAAAAATCTAAACAAAAAAAGTACACATATTTAGTATCGCCGCGTCCGTAACGACCCAACCTATAAAACGGTCCCATTGGTCAACCCCTTTAGTGAACATTAAAAAAAAGGCAAAAAAAAACAATGCTTTATCATTATACCGCCGAGCAAAAAGTGGAATAACGTAATCAAACAGACGGATATAAATAAAAGTAATACCGCTGAAAACATCATCTTGTCCTGCAAAAAACAAGACTAAAGCGATGCAAAAATAATTATTTTTTTATATAAAATTGTTTTTATTGTATAAAAGCGTTAAAACATAAAAAAATGATATAAACGAGGTATTGCTGGCATCGTACTGACCCGAAGAATAAACTGCTTATCAATGTTACCACAAGCGGAACGGTATAAACGCCCCCCCCCCCCAAAGAATTCATGAATTGCTGGTTTTTGATCATTCTGCCTCACAAAAATCAGAATAAAAAGCGATCAAAAAATATGTGCCCGAAAATTATACCAATAAAAATGTCAACTCGTCCTCACATGACTCTGTGGGCCAAAATATGGAAAAATTATAGCTATGAAAATATGGTGATGCAAAAACTATTTTTTGCAATAAAAAGCATCTTTTAGTGTGTGACAGCTGCCAAACATAAAAACCCAATCTAAAAACCCGCTATAAATAGTAAATCAAACCCCCATTTATCACCCCCTTAGGGAAAAATAATAAAATAAAAAAATGTATTTATTTCCATTTTCCCATTAGGGTTAGGGTTAGGGTTGGGGCTAACGTTAGGGTTGGGGCTAAAATTAGGATTAGGGTTGGGGCTAAAGTTAGGGTTAGGGGCTAGAACTGGATTTAGGGTTTGGATTATGTTTATGGTTGGGATTAGGGTTAGGGTTGGGATTAGGGGTGTGTCAGGTTTAGGGGTGTGGTGAGGGTTATGGTTGGGGTTGGGATTAGGGTTAGGGGTGTGTTGGGGTTAGGGTTGGAGTTAGAATTGGGGGTTTTCCACTGTTTAGGCACATCAGGGGCTCTTCAAACGCAACATGGCGTCATCTCAATTCTATCCAATTTTGCATTGAAAAGTCAAACGGCACTCCTTCCCTTCCGAGCTCTGCCATGCACCCAAACAGTGGTTTACCCCCTCATATGGGTTATCAGCGTACTCAGGACAAATTGTACAACAACTTTTGGGGTCCAATTTCCCCTATTGCCATTGGGAAAATAAAAAATTGGGCACTGAAAAATCATTTTTGTGGGAAAAAAATGTTTCTTTATTTTCACGGCTCTGCTTTATATACTTTAGTGAAACACTTGGGAGTTCAATGTTCTCACAACACATCTAGATAAGTTTGTTGGGAGGTCTACTTTCCAAAATGGGGTCACTTGTGGGGGGGTTTTACTGTTTAGCCACATTAGTGGCTCTGCAAACGCAACATGACGCCCGCAGAACATTCCATCAAAGTCTGCATTCCAAAACGGCGCTCCTTCCCTTCCGAGCTCTGCCATGCGCCCAAACAGTGGTTCCCCCCCACACATAGGGTATCGGCGTAATCAGGACAAATTGCACAACAACTTTTGGGGTCCAATTTCTCCTGTTACCCTTGGTAAACTAAAACAAATTGGTAATTTTTTTGTGAAAAAAGTTAAATGTTCCCTTTTTTTTAAACATTCCAAAAATTCTTGTGAAGCACCTGAAGGGTTAATAAACTTCTTGAATGTGGTTTTGAGCACCTTGAGGGGTGCAGTTTTTAGAATGGTGTCACACTTGGGTATTTTCTATCATAGAGACCCCTCAAAGTGACTTCAAATGTGATGTGGTCCCTAAAAAAAATGGTGTTGTAAAAATGAGAAATCGCTGATCAACTTTTAACCCTTATAACTTCCTAACAAAAAAAAAATTTGGTTCCAAAATTGTGCTGATGTAAAGTAGACATGTGGTAAATGTTGCTTATTAAGTATTTTGTGTGACATATCTCTGTGATTTAAGGGCATGAAAATTTAAAGTTGGAAAATTGCAAAATTTTCAACATTTTTGCTAAACTTCCTTTTTTTTTTTTTTTACAAATAAACGCAAGTCATATAAAAAAAATTACCACTATCATGAAGTACAATATGTCACGAGAAAACAATATCAGAATCACCGGAATCCGTTAAAGCCTTCTAGAGTTATAACCTCATAAAGGGACAGTGGTCACAATTGTAAAAATTGGCCTGGTCATTAACATACCAAAAAGGAACCACACAGACAAAAATAATAAACAGTAAATGGTAAATATACCAATAATTCAATAAATTACACAGAAGGTGAAACAATTCTGAGAAATAAGGTGTGAGGTGTGGTATAGTGGAGAGTGGGGACCACTCAATATACAAAGTAAAACCAAAACCCAGAAATAGGAACTAAAGGAGAGAGAAAGCTACAGACAAGGAATTCATATAAATATGTCTTTATTTAAGTAGCAGTGAGTCAAATTACAAAAAATGTACAAAAATTTAAAAAGAAGAGTGCAACACGAGACAACTAATCAAAGGTACAATATATAATTATATAGAAAAGCATGATATTTTATATAAACCATATGCTCGGAATAAAAAATAAATAATACCTGGGCGTTCAAAAGTGAACAAGGATTTTTACAAAAAATATGATATATCTGTCACAAGGTAGACCAATTAAAAAAACGCTGTATAGAGGCAGTGCCTAAAGGTAAATAAAGTGCATAAGTGCCACAGCAGCAAAAAAAAGAGGGGGAAGGGAATACCTATGCACAGATATCCAAAAACGTGCTCAATCAACACAAAACCAGTAATACCAGTGCGATTAATCCATGTGATATATCTGTCACAAGGTAGACCAAACAGAAAAACGCTATATAAAGGCAGTGCCTAAAGGTAATAAAGTGCATAAGTGCCACAGCAGCAAAAAAAGAGGGGGAAGGGAATACCTATGCTAATAAGGCACAGATATCCAAAAACGTAACACAAAGCCAGTAATGCCAATATGATTAATCCGAACATACAGGGTACCTTTGAGTGTGAGAATCTGCGTGCACACGCGCATGTGCACGCAGATACTCACACTCAAAGGTACCCTGTATGTTCGGATTAATCATATTGGCATTACTGGCTTTGTGTTACGTTTTTGGATATCTGTGCCTTATTAGCATAGGTATTCCCTTCCCCCTCTTTTTTTGCTGCTGTGGCACTTATGCACTTTATTTACCTTTAGGCACTGCCTCTATACAGCGTTTTTTTAATTGGTCTACCTTGTGACAGATATATCGTATTTTTGTAAAAATCCTTGTTCACTTTTGCACGCCCAGGTATTATTTATTTATTTATTAATTATATATTGTACCTTTGATAAGTTGTCTCGTGTTGCACTCTTCTTTTTAATTTTTTGTACATTTTTTGTAATTTGACTCACTGCTACTCAAATAAAGACATATTTATATGTATATATTTATTTGTCTGTAGCTTTCTCTCTCCTTTAGTTCCTATTTCTGGTTTTTGGTTTTACACTCGTCATTAACATTCAAACCACACTTGGGGGTAATGGGGTTAATCGGTATAATGGCGCAAACTTGACAGTGTCTGTAGGTTAAGGCCCCTTCACATTAAGCGACGCTGCAGCGATACCGACAACGATCCGGATCGCTGCAGCGTCGCTGTTTGGTCGCTGGAGAGCTGTCACGCAGACCGCTCTCCAGCGACCAACGATGCCGGTAACCAGGGTAAACATCGGGTAACTAAGCGCAGGGCCGCGCTTAGTAACCCGATGTTTACCCTGGTTACGTTCCTAAAAGTAAAAAAAACAAACAGTACATACTTACCTACAGCCGTCTGTCCTCCAGCGCTGTGCTCTGCACTCCTCCTGTACTGTCTGTGTGAGCACAGCGGCCGGAAAGCAGAGCGGTGACGTCACCGCTCTGCTTTCCGGCTGACCGACGCTCACAGCCAGTACAGGAGGAGTGCAGAGCACAGCGCTGGAGGACAGACAGCGGTAGGTAAGTATGTAGTGTTTGTTTTTTTTTTACTTTTAGGATGGTAACCAGGGTAAACATCGGGTTACTAAGCGCGGCCCTGCGCTTAGTTACCCGATGTTTACCCTGGTTACCAGTGAAGATATCGCTTGATCGGTGTCACACACGCCGATCCAACGATGTCAGCAGGAGTCCAGCGACGAAATAAAGTTCTGGACTTTATTCAGCGACCAACGATCTCCCAGCAGGGGCCTGATCGTTGGTCGCTGTCACACATAACGATTTCATTAACGATATCGTTGCTACGTCACAAAAAGCAACTATATCGTTAACAATATCGTTATGTGTGAAGGTACCTTTACTGTGCACAATCCTGCAGACAGGTTCCCTTTAAGTCAACAGCCCATTCTGCATCCACACAGCCTGTCAGTTTTAGATCTCCTGTTGTAGATATTCTTAAATTTATGTCTTGAGTCTCTTTCAAGTATCAAAGATCTCTCTTAACATCATTCAAGTGTTTTTGGCAGTGTTTCCACAAATCTACAAAGAATTCCAGTCTAGTTGAGTTATAGTTGCTATGTATAGCAGTGTTCCCATTACCTGTCTGTATTTCTCATTCTTAGGTAACAGATCATCTTCTCCTTATAACTATAAGTAGGATGGTTTCATTAGGGTTGATATACTTTTGACTTCTGACATTCCAAACTGATTCAGAATTGAGTTGATTTTTGCACTTTGGTTTAGAAGAAAGCTTCCTTCTTCTCTTTGGACCTGGATTTCTAGATGATATGTCACATTGCCAAGGTCTTTAGTTTCAAGATGTTGTTTCAAAATTGTTGTCATCTTTGCAATTTCTGTTTCCGCTTGATGTCTCTTGATGAAAAATAATCACATTGTCCACATATAAGAGAATATACATCCACTTACTGTCATACCGGCCTTCTCTGACACTGCGGCCGCTGCTCCTGCCGGCTCTTCTCACTGCGTCTCCACTTGCCGCTCTCAGCGTCTCTCCGGTTCCCCGGTCCCTCCTCCTGCTGCTTGGGGATTCCGGCGTGGTGTCCGCACTTCTTCCTTCCCCCATCCTGTGCCTGCTCCACACATGCGCCTTAGGACGCGGACGCGCGCTCCTTCCTCCTGTTAACCCCTTCCACGCTTCTGGGTCCTCCAATCAGGTACTTTCTCTGGCTATATCAGGCGTCTCCTCCATAATGGAGGCGCCTGATTATTGTGTGCAGTTAGTACACTGTTCTGGTCCTGTTTGGTTCGGATTCTTGTCCGTTCCTGACTGGTCTGCTCTTGCAGGCTTTATCTCTTGTTAACCCTTTGTCTCCCTCCATTGTTTAGTCTGCCGCCTGTTGTTCGTTCTTTGTTTTTTCCCGCTTCCATTTTCCCTCTGTTCGGTTTGTCCTCTCTCTTCTCCCTCTCCTGTCTCTCCTAGAGCCGTCCCTCTTGGCACCGGCTGTTGCGGTACTTGTCCCCCTCGGGCTTGCTCCCAACTATCCCTGTATAGGGTTTTTCATCTCGGGTTCGCTCGCCCCTGGGTGTGTCAGTACCGTGACCCAGAGGCTCCACTCTCTTTTCGTCTTACTCTGACGCCACACTTACCGTATGTACATTTTGTGTATATACATGGATCTGCTGGATCTCTTTTAAATCCTTTTTCCAATAAGACTTTTTTTCATCTTGGTGTTCCATGCTCTTGCCGATTACTTGACCCCCAGAGGTATTTTCGTTTTTGCGTTTTCGTTTTTCGCTCCCCTTCCGCCCAGAGCCATAAGTTTTTTATTTTTCTGTCAATATGGCCATGTGAGGGCTTGTTTTTTGCAGGACGAGTTATACTTTTGAATGACGGCATTGGTTTTAAAATATCATGTACTGAAAAATGGGAAGAAAATTCAACGTGTGGTGAAATTGCAAAAAAAGGTGCAATTCACAGTTGTTGTTTTGGTTTTTATTTTACCATGTTCACTAAATGCTAAAACTGACCTGCCATTATGATTTTACAGGTCACTACAAGTTCGCAGACACCAAACACGTCTAGGTTCTTTTTATCTAAGTGGTGAAAAGAAATTCCAAAGTTTGTTAAAAAAATAAATAAAAAATTGTGCCATTTCCGATACACACAGCGTCTCCATTTTTCGTGATCTCGGGTTGGTGAGGGATTATTTTTTGGGCACCGAACTGACATTTTCAATGATACTATTTTGGTGCAGATACGATCTTTTGATCGCCCACTATTGCATTTTAATGCAATGTTGCGGCGACCAAAAAAAGTACTGTATTTTTCGGACTATAAGACGATCTCGTACCATAAGACGCACCTCAAATTTTCAGAAGGAAAATAGGGAAAAAAAATTAATGTGTCAAATGGGGGCCCGTCTTACAGTCCGAACTCAGCTTACCAGGGGGGGAAATCAGCAGCACTGGTGGATCGTGGTCACAGGGGGTGTCCGGTGGATATGACTCCCATCCCAGACTGGTGCGGCAGGTTCGGCGGTGCTCTGTGGTGCAGGGGTTGCGCCGGCATTTTGTTAAAGTCCGGAGGCCCCCACACATCCATTGCTGCAATGCGGTGGTCTCCAGGAACATGGCCGCCGGGGGAGGCACATGCTCAGATTGAGATCTCTGCAACGAGATCTTGTCCCGCAGAGATCTCAACCTGAGCATGCGCCGCCCCCAGCAGCCATCTTCCCAGAGGCCACCGTATCACAGTAATAGATGTGCGGGGGGCTCCAGGCTTTCACAAAATGCCGGTGAAGCCCCTCTGCACCACAGAGCACCACCAAACCTGCCACACCAGCCTAGGAAGGGAATGTGATCATCACCCTGCAGCGTCGGACCGGGACCGTTGTAGAAACGCCTGACCACTGCTGCTGCCACACTACTTGTAAGTATATTCCGAACTTAAGATTCACCCCCATTTTCCCCAAAAAATTTTTAGGAAAAAAGTGTGTCTTATAGTCTGAAAAATACGGTAATTCTGACGTTCTGACTTTTCTTCATTACGCCGTTTAGCGATTGGGTTAATTCTTTTTTTATATTGATATATCGGACGATTCTGAAAGTGTCGATACCAAATATGTGTATGTTTGATTTTTTTATTGTTTTATTTTGAATGAGGCAAAAGGGGGGTGATTTAAACTTTTATATATTTTTTATTTTTTTTAAACATTTTTTTTTTACTTTTGGCATGCTTCAGTAGTCTCCACGGGAGACTACAAGCTGCCATAACCTGATCGGCTCTGCTACATACAATCAATGATCACATTGCTTGTATGTAGCAGAAATGCTCACTTGCTATGAGCGGCAACCACCGGGCGGCGCTCATAGCAATCCAGCAGTGACAACCATAGAAGACTGCTGGAGACATTTGGTTGTCATTCCAACCCATTGGCAACCCACGGTCATGTGACACGGACGCCGATGGTCGGGATTTCCAGCGCGCTTGCCGGACGCGCTTGTTAAATGCCGCTGTCAGAGTTTGAAGGCATTTAATTATTTAATTAGTTAACAGCCACAGGTGGATCGCACTTTTATCCGCTGCTGTTAGAGGCACATGTCAGCTGTTCAAAACAGCTGACATGTGCCGGAAAAGATGTGGGCTCAGCGTCAGTGCCCACATCAAAGGGAAGGAGTCTGACATTGGCGTAATATTATGCCCGATGTCGGAAAGGGGTTAAATCTGTGAATCTTGCCTTCAGAGTCATACTTGGTCTTAAAAATCCAATTACATTTGATTGCTTTCTTGCCTTGTGATAGTTTGTTGAGTTTACAAGTTTGAAGTTGATGAAGGGACTTCATATCCTTATTAACAGCATTAATCCACTTCAGTTTTTCATGGACAGGTAGTTGTTGCATCTCATCCCATGACTGTGGCTCTGACTCAAATAGTGTTTTGACAAACTAGCATACACGCTTAGCTGGTATACCCTTGTTTGATCTTGACAATCCCATGCCTTCACGTTCACCTAATTTTTCTGTTGCTTCTTCAGTGATTGAAGAACCTAACCCCACTTCTACATCCTTTTCCTTGTAATTTTGAAATTGTGATTGAGGTTGTTGTTTCAGCTGGACTACTGGTGTGATGTCATGAAACTTGAACGATATGAAATTCCCATCAATCATTACATCTCTGCTTATTGTGACGTTGTTTGTTTCTGGGTGCAGGATTTTGGATCCTTTCTGGATTTGATTGTAGCCCTCCAGAATGCGCTCTTTTGCACGACATTCCCACTTGGTATTTTTCTTTGGGAATATGTACAAATTCTTTACTTCCGAATATTCTTATGTGTTATAGTTCAGGCTTCTCGCTGCTCAATTGCTCAAATGGAGTCTTCTCAGTAGCTTTACCTGGTAGTCTGGTGTTATGATCAGGTGGCCTTGGAGCAGCATGAAATGACCTTCGCTGGAGCAGTGGTAACTTTACTGACCGCAAACCCTGATCCTATCACCGCAACTAGAAGTAGCCGTGGGGTGTGCCTAACCAGACCTAGACACCTCGACACAGCCTAAGGACTAAATATCCCTAAAGATGGAAATAGGAAAACTCTCTTGCCTCAGAGTAGACCCCCAAAGGATAGGTAGCCCCCCACAAATAATGACTGTGAGTAGGAGAGGAAAAGACACACGCAGACAGAAAACAGGGATAAGCAAAGGAGGCCACTTCTACCTAGATAGGAAAGGATAGTACAGGATACTATGCGGTCAGCATAAAACACTACAAAATATCCACAGCAGAAAAATACAAAAACTCCACCACCTAACTAAAGATGTGGACAGTATATCTGCGACTCCAGCGAGTCCAACTAGACTGTGAAAAACATCAGGCACAGTCTAGCAGGAACAAAATAGAAACAAGATAAGCACAAAAAATAAACACACAGCAGTGTGTCTAAAAAAATAAAGAAAACACATATCTTAGCTGAATTGGCAGCAAGCAGGAGGGGCCAGGCAGAGGACCAACACTTCCAAAGGAACATTGACTACTGGCAAGGACTAATGAGTCCTGCACAGCTAAATACCCCAGTCCGAATTGCAATTAGCAGAAACACCTGTCCAAGACTGCTGCTCAGGAATAACTGCATTACCATCAACAACCACCGGAGGGAGCCCAAGAGCAGAATTCACAAGTCTGGTTTGAAGATAGCAAGCTGTTATGATTGCTTCACACCAATATGTTGTTGGCAAATCTGCATCAAATAGCATACTTCGTCCACTTTCACAAGGTGTCTAGTTCCTTCTTTCCACTCCACCAGTTTGTTCATGGCTGTATGGTACAGTGGTCTGAAACACGATGTTACGCAGTGACTATGGACGCTAACCAGGTCCCTAGAACTAATGGCACCCTAGTTTATCCTTATCCCCCGAATTATTCCTGAAAATGTAGATGCCGGGTTCATGTGCCTTGCTATTTTCCTATATCAACTCTTATCTGTCCCTTACCCCACTTGCGGTAGTGGGAAGCAGCAGCATATAGGAACATACTAACCAGACAAACAAACAAGGGAAGACAGAGATAAATGACACCATCGACCATACAAAATACACTCATCAAATAATAGAGTGGGACACGGGAGTTAAAAGAAGGAGAAACTAAAAAAGGAAAGGAGGAGGATGTGCACACAAACAAACTCCAAGAAACATTCTCTTGAACAACTCCTTAAACACTATCTCCAACCACGAACTATACCTCAAACTCCTGAACCAGGCAGCAAGAAATAACACTGGCAATCCCTAAGTACCAAATGTGAGCAAAAATAGCAGAGGAGAGTGGCCAACACTGAACAGCTGGGACAGTCCAAGTAAGAAAACTTCAGGAGCTTCAACTGAACTGCTAGCAGGGAAAAAACTGCACTATTTAATAAGATGGTGAAGTACTTCTGAACAGTGCAGGGGTTCGTGAAACCAGATACTGAGGTCTTGTGGCCCCACTCTGTCGCAGTATCCCTGTGGCACATGATTCAATTTTTCCTTAAAACACTCTGAGTCACATTACTTGCATATTAGGTTCCTTAATTTGCATGCATAATTTTTGCCATTCTCCCAAATTTGTTGTATACTTCTCGAGATATATTTCAAGTTTCTTTGAAACCATCTTTGCTGTGAAACAGATAGACAACTGTATATCTTGAATACGATACACAAAAGAAACAGCTGACCGCACTACTGAGCCTCCTGACCTGTGACTGCTACAAGCTGATTCCACACAGCTGGCCCGCTGATGTCGGGTGCTTGAGCCGAAGAAGAAACAATCGTGGATACGCAAGTAAAAAGTGTACGGCAGCACTCACCAATCTTCAGAACTGGTTCCTTTATTCAAACAATTTCTTCACGGCAAGGGGGAGTATATACAAGGAATGGGCAGCTGAACGACGGCCGTTTCGCACCCACCTGGCGCTTCAACGGGTTCCCCCCGTTCCCAGAGCCAAAACTTTTTTATTTTTCCGTCAATATGGCTATCTGAGGGCTTGTTTTTTGCGGGACATGTTGCACTTTTGAAGGACATCATTGTTTTTAGCATGTTGAGTACTAGAAAACGGGAAAAAAATTCCAGGTGTGGTGAAATTGCAAACAAGAGGAAATCCCACACTGGTTTTTTGTTTGGCTTTTTTGCTAGGTTCAGTAAATGCTAAAACTGACCTGCATTTTGATTTTCCAGGTCATTACGAGTTCATAGACACCAAACATGTCTAGGTTACATTTTATTTAAGCGGTAAAAAAAACAATCCAAACTTTGATAAAAAAAAATAAAAATTGCGCAATTTTCCAATACCCGTAACGTCTCCGTAGGGCTTATTTTTTGTGTGCCGAGCTGATGTTTTTAATGATACAATTTTGCTGCAGATACGTTATTTTGATCGCCTGTTATTGCATTTTAATGCAATGTCACGGAGACCAAAAAAAGTAATTCTGGCATTTCAAATTTTTTTCTCGCTACGCCGTTTAGAGATCAGGTTAATGCTTTTTTTTTTATTGATACATGGGGCGATTCTGAACACGGCAATACCAAATATGTGTAAGTTTGATTTTTTATTTTTTTTATTTTGAATGGGGCGAAAGGGGGGTGATTAAAACTTATATATTTTTTTTATTTTTTTCATATTTTTTTAAACTTTTTTTTTTTTGCCAGGCTTCAATAGCCTCCATGGGAGGCTAGATAGGGTAGCACGGTGGTGCAGTGGTTAGCACAGCAGCCTTGCAGCGCTGGAGTCCTGGGTTCAAATCCCACCTAGGACAACATCTGCAAAAGAGTTTGTATGTTCTCTCCATGTTTGCATGGGTTTCCTCCGGGTACTCCGGCTTCCTCCCACATTCCAAAGACATACGGATAGGGAATTTGTTAGCGCTATATAAAAAAATAAAGATTATTATTAGAAGCTGGCATAGCCTGATCGGCTCTGCTACATAGATCGCTCCTATGTAGCTGAATTACAGGCTTGCTATGAGCACCGACCAAAGGGTGGCGCGCACAGCAAGCTGGCATCAGCAACCATAGAGTTCTCAAGGAGACCTCTGGTTGCTATGACACGACACATCGCTGACCCCCAATCATGTGACGGGAGTCGGCGATGCGCTCATTTACGGCCTCATGGCCGGAAGCATCGGTTAAATGCCGCTGTCAGCATTTGACTAGTTAATAGCGGCGGGTGAATCGCGATTTCTTCCGTCACTATTGCGGGCACACGTCAGCTGTTCAAAACAGCTGAAATGTTCTGGCTTTGATGTGGGCTCACCGCCGGAGCCCACATCAAAGCAGGGGATCCGACCTCTGGAGTAATAGTACGGCGGAGGTCTGTAAGGGGTTAAAACATATCAAATGTTTAGAAATTCTACTTTGCCTAATAATTTGGAACAGTGCATTTTGAGTTTTTATTTATTTTGGAGATTATACTGTTATCATTTGGAGGTTTCTTCAATAAAATTCGAGGTATACTCTAACGGGTGATGACTTTTATTAGACTGACTGTCATTTGCACCGACCATTTAGGAAAATCTGAGAAAAATATAATTTGCAAAATAATTTGGAATGTGCAAGACGCCTGTGCAATACATGAATACAATTCTTGTGCTGTTCACGTCTAGTAGTGTATACACGTTCCTCCTTGCATTTTAGCTGATACAACTCATCTTACATTTTTCCCTCTGAATTCATATATTGACCATTAGCCAACATCACTTTTTCTGATTTACTTTGGTCAAGGTTAGCGAAGAAGTTTCTGTCATTAGTCATATGACTAGTTGTCCCAGAGTCTATACACCATACATGCTTTGATATGCTTGCATTAACTGTAAATGCAACTTCCGTACTTCAACAAATGTCATATCTTCACTAATGGCAGTTTTAACGCTTTAATGATTATTTAGCTTTTTCAGCTGATTCATTCTAGCTTTGGAGGCTTTGCAGCCTTTAGGTGCCCCGATTTCTTTCTTTTACTTTTATTTTTGTGTAGATTTTGGATTTTTTTTACCGGATTCTGCTTTGGGTACGCCACTGCTGCTTACACTTTCTGTATTTTGCCTATACTCATCTACAAGCTTTCCTCTGACATATTCCAATGTCATCTGGGCTTACATCTAGTGCAGTTACAAGTGTGTCATAGCCTTCTGGTAGACTGATTAGTAGTAAGTACTACAGCAACAGGGAAATCCTTTACATCTTCCCCAATGCCATGCAGGTGTGCCACAATTTCGAGAGTATTTTTTTTGTAATCCTGCATGTCTTGGTTCTTATTTAGCTTAGACATACAGCTTTTTCAATAAATAAAGCTTATTGATGAGATTTATCCTTTCATGCACTTTTCCACATTTCTTGTGCAGTTTCACATTTTCAGTGGCATGTAAAAGTGTCTACTCCCCTGGTCAAAATTACTGTTATTGTGAACGCTTAAACAAGTTAAAGATTAAATGATCTCTAAAAGGCTTAAAGTTAAAGATGACACAATTCCTTTGTATTTAGGCAAAAAAAATAATTTTTTTATTATTGTAAAATTTTCAAAAAGTTATTTGTGTGCTTAGATAATTTTGACTAAGGTTTCAGTCCTTAATTGGTCTGATAAGATTATGGCTTGTTCAATATCCTTGTTATGAAAGTAAAAGTTATGCAAATTTCCCAGCTTTATTAAAACCCAGCATCCTGTAACCTTGTGCCAAAAAACAGCAGCTATGTATTCTTTTAAGCATCTGCCTAGAATCCTGAAAATGGAAATGGTGCAGGCCCGCAAAGCATAGCAGTTAACAGGAACAGTGGAGTTCAAAAGAAGGTCAGGAAGACCAAGCAACATTTCAGTGAGAGCTGCTTATTGGATTGCTAGAGAGGTAAATTAGAACCACCGCTTTACTGCAGAAGAGCTTCAGAAAGGTTTAGTAGAATCTGGAGTTGTGGTACATTGTTCTACTGTTAAGAGACACCTGCACAAATATGTCCTTCATAAAAGAGTCATTAGAAGAAAATCTCTCCTACGGCCTCACCGTAAAATTCAGCATCAGAATTATGCAAAAGAACATCTAAACAAGCCTGATTGATTTTGGAAACAAGTCATGTGGATTGATGAGGTTAAAATAGAAATCTTTGGCCACAATGATCACAGCTATGTGTGGAGAAAAAAGGACACAGAATTTCAGGAAAAGAACATCTCACCATGTTAGGGGTCGAGTTCCCGCCTCTGCACAGGGGGAATCTCGAACCATCTCCGCTGCAGTCTCCCATTCTTCTCCAGCTGCAGTGGAGCCTGCTCAGCAGAGACATCAGTCCCATCGTCTGGCTCAGCCTGATACGGTGCGGATGGTTACTGCTGCCTTTCCAGGCTCAGCCATTGTAGCCAGTACTGGTAAGCGGCGAGCAGACATCTCTGGGACGAAGTCCTGCTTTTCCCCTTCTGAGCATGCCCAAGGTAAGTCCTCTCATTGGAGGTCGGGGGTCACATGCTCAGGTACTACAGCAGCTCCCATTGGTCCTCTAGGAAGGTCCTGAAGTGGCTCAGGTACTGTAGCAGCTCCCATTGGTCCTCTAGGAAGGTCCTGTAGTTGCTGCAGCTATAAAAGGTCCGCATGGCCGCACGGCAATGCGTTAGTATCAACTAAGTTATGTGTTCTGCACCGTGTGGTCATATGTATGTGGTTTCAGGGTTCGGCTGAAATAAGCCTCTAGAATACCGGCACCTTCGGTGAGGAGTTTTGCGCGTGCTATTCTGACTGCATGACCACTGTTCGCTCTATTTGGTAGCTGTGTTCCTCTGTGAGTTTAACAGGGCACAGCGTTCTCTTGTCTTAAGTGACTGTGAAGTAACAGTTCACTTATACTGCCATATAGTACCGTCAGTTACTAGCAGCGGGTTTCACTCCTGCACGGTGGACCCTGGGTTGCGAACGCACCTATTACTCTTTAAATATATATTTTGTGCGTTCTGCCAAACCCTAGCATAATACTAGCACAGGGTCTGGCTAGTAAATGGCGGGTAGGTTGGCGGCTCTTGAGCGCACAACCTCAGCAGTGGATGTTACCGCAGTTGCTGTTCAGGCTGCTAGCGTGGCTGCAGCAATCTTGTCCACTGCCACCCCTGTTCTGACTCTTTCTTGCCTCCCGCTGCCAGAGAGATTTTCTGGAGATAGTAAATCTTGTAGGGGTTTCGTGAGCCAGTGCTCTATACATCTCGAGCTTCTGGCCCCATGCTTCCCCACAGAACGGGCAAATGTAGGATTTATAGTGTCTCTCCTGTCAGACAGGGCATTGGAGTAGGCTACGCCGCTGTGAGAGCGTGACGATCATGTGGTGCAGAGTGCTCCGCTGTTCCTGAGCACTCTGATACAGGTCTTTTTAGGACCTCGAGTCACCCATGATATGGCACTCCAACTGTTGGCATTGACTCAGGGCTCGTCCTTGTTCAGCCATTTTGCCATCCGCTTCCGGACTTTAGCATCTGAGCTGGAGTGGTCAGATAAAGCCCTTATCCCTATATTTTGGAGGGGGCAGGCTGACCACGTGAAGGACGCTCTGGCCACTGGGGAGATTCCCGCCACACTGGAGGAGTTAATAACTGTGTCCACTTGTATTGACCTCCGTTTTCACAAGCGGAGGTTAGAGCGAGCCCAGTGTAGGCAGAGGTTTCGGCTGGCTCCCACCTTCGCCAAACCTTTGGAATCTCTGGTCCTGGTCTCTGAGTCACATGAGGCCATGGAAGTGTGACAAGCGGGATCTTAGTCCCGGACCACTCATGCACTCATGGTCTGTTATGTTTGCCAGCAGTCAGGACATCTTGCCACCAGATGTCCCCAGCGGTCGAGGAAACGTCAGCGTCTAGTGGTAATAGGTGGAGGTACACTAGACACGACGACGTTTGCCTCCAAATTGTCCTTTAAGGGGACAATTACTATAGGCTCATTCTCTCACTCGGTAGAGAGCTCTGTGTGGATTCTGGGGCGGAGGGCAATTTTATGTCTTCTGCCTTCGCCCAACGTCACACAATTCCCCTGGTAATGTTAGCTCAACCAGTTACCGTACGAGTGGTGTATGGGTCGACACTGCCCTATCAGATAACACACCAGACCATCCCTTTCACTCTGTCCATGTCACCATCTCATCAGGAAATTATATCTCTGCTTGTCATTCCTGAGGGAATTGATGAAGTCCTGTTAGGGATACCTTGGCTATGGTACAACTCTCCTCATATTGAGTGGTCCACAGGCAGAATTTTGGGTGGGGTGAATCTTGTGGGGGTAGATGTCAGAGGAAATGCTCTCAGGTTGCTACTACCGAGGTACCCGCAGATCTATCCTCTCTCCCCAAGCAATATTAGCCCTATCCTGACTTGTTCTCCAAAAGGGCTACGGAGACCCTTCCGCCTCACCACCCCTATGACTGTCCTATAGACCTCTTGCCTGGTGCTGAGCCTCCCTGGGGTCGAGTCTATCCGTTATCTCTCCCGGAGACGGAGGCAATGTCACAGTACATCCAGGAAAATTTGGCAAGGGGATTCATTAGAAAGTCAGTGTCACCTGCAGGGGCTGGGTTCTTCTTCGTGCAGAAGAAGAACGGGGAACTACGTCCATGTATAGACTACAGGGGTCTTAACGCCATCACCGTTAAGAATAAATATCCCCTGATATCTGAGCTCTTTGATAGGCTTCGGGGAGCAAGGGTATTTACTACACTAGATCTGCGGGGTGCTTACAACCTGATTCGCATCCGTGAGGGGGACGAATAGAAGACGGCTTTTAACACCAGAGATGGGCACTATGAATATCTAGTGATGCTCTTTGGTCTCTGTAATGCCCCAGCCGTTTTCCAAGACTTTGTGAACGATATCTTCCGGGATATGCTTTCCACCTCGGTTGTAGTCTATCTGGATGATATCCTCATCTACTCTCCAGATATTGACTTCCACCGGAGAGATGTTTGCAAAGTCTTCGACCTCTTACGAGCTAATTCCCTCTACGCCAAATTGGAGAAATGTGTGTTTGAGCAGGAGTCCTTACCTTTCCTGGGCTATATCATCTCTGCCCAGGGATTGGCTATGGATCCTGCAAAACTACAGGCTCTGATGGACTGGCAAGAGCCCCATTCTCTTAAAGCGGTGCAGCGCTTTATGGGGTTCATTAACTATTATCGCCAGTTCATTCCTCATTTCTGAACTTTGGTAGCTGCCTTGGTAGCACTCACCAAAAGGGGGCAGATCCCAAATTGTGGTCTGAGGAGGTCTCCAAGGCCTTCACTTCTATTAAGTCTCATTTTGCTAGCGCTCCCATCCTACATCGCCCCGATGTAGATAAGCCGTTTATAATGGAGGTGAATGCTTCTTCCGTTGGTGCTGGAGCAGTCCTCTTTCAAAAGGATGCTCAAGGTCGGAAGCATCCTTGCTTCTTCTTTTCCAAGACCTTCACACGAGCGGAGAGGAATTATTCCATCGGGGACAGGGAGTTGCTAGCAATGAAGTTGGCCTTCTCTGAGTGGAGACATCTTTTGGAGGGGACTCGCTTTCTTTTCCAAGTATTCACAGACCACAAGAATTTGGTTTACCTACAGACAGCCCAGCGGTTAAATTCTCGCCAGGCCAGATGGTCCTTGTTCTTCTCCCGTTTCCATTTCACCCTCCATTTCTTTTCTGGGGAGAAGAACATTTGTGCCGATGCTCTTTCTCACTCCGTTGTATCATCTGAGAAGGAGGAAGAGGAGCCTCCGCTTATTGTCCCTACCGAGAGTCTGAGAACTGTGGCCCCGGTTTCGCTAGAGTCTGTGCCTCCAGGCAAGACTTTTGTACCATCCAGTCTGTGTCCGGAGGTTCTCTCTTGGGCTCACTTGTCCAGGGTGTGTGGACATTTTGGGTCCAAAAGGACATCTGAGCTACTGGCGAGGACATACTGGTGGCCGCATATGGCCCGTGACGTCGCAGACTATGTTCGGGCGTGTGTCTCCTGCACCAAGAACAAGTCTCCTCGTCAATGGCCAGCTCGGTTGCTTTACCCCCTGCCTGTGCCGGACAGACCCAGGGAGATGGTCGGGATGGATTTTGTGGTAGGCTTACCCAAGTCTCGTAGCTGCACCATTATTTGGGTGATCACCGACCATTTTTCCAAAATGGTGCACTTGGTGCCTCTTCCACGGCTACCTTCTGCATGGGCAGCGTTGTTTAACACATCTTTCGCCTACACGGTATGCCGGACAAAATTGTCAGTGACTGGGTCCTCAGTTTGCGTCTCGAATCTGGAGAGAGCTTTGTCGTCTACTCAGCATTGAGTTGAATCTCTCCTCTGCATATCATCCCGAGATGAATGGGTTGGTAGAGAGGGCCAACCAGACTCTGGTCACATATCTATGTCATTTTGTTTCTGCCAGGCAAGATGACTGGGCATCCTTGCTACCGTGGGCGGAGTTTGCGCTTAACAACATCGTAGCTGACTCCACCGGTCAGACTCCATTCCTTCTTAATTACGGCCAGCATCTGCGTGTCCCTGTGCCCATGCCCGTGTCTTCCGCCGACTCCAGGGTGGCAGACTGGGCTGTGGAGGTACGGGACATTTGGGAACGCACTAAGGATGCCATTCGGGCCTCCAAGGAGAGAATGAGGTCCTCCGCCAATGCTCATCGTTGCCCCGCTCCGACCTTTACTCCTGGCGACTTAGTGTGGCTCTCCGCCCGTAACATCAGGCTGTGTGTTGAGTCCACTAAGTTTGCACCTCGCTACTTGGGTCCCTTCAAGGTCCTCGAACAGGTTAACCCTGTGGTCTACTGTCTGGCCCTTCTTCCATGCCTAGGTATCACTGACACCTTTCATGTGTGCCTCTTGAAGCCCGTATACATGTCCCGCATTTCTCCAAGTCATCTTCCGGGACATTGGGTTCGTCTACGGACGATTACAAGGTGAACGCTATTTTGGGGGGCAAAGTGGTATGTGGCAAGAAATTTTATTTGGTGGACTAGAAGGGTTATGGCCCAGAGGACAGGTCTTGAGAACCTGCTGAGCACATTCGAGCTCCGCAGCTCATTGTGGACTTTGAGCGTAGCGAGGTTCAAGGAGAGGGGGTAATGTTAGGGTCGAGTTCCCGCCTCTGCACAGGGGGAATCTCGAACCATCTCCGCTGCGGTCTCCCATTCTTTTCCAGCCGCAGTGGAGCCTGCTCAGCGGAGACGTCGGTCCCAGCGTCTGGCTCAGCCTGATACGGTGCAGATGGTTACTGCTGCCATTCCAGGCTCAGCCATTGTACCAAGTACTGGTCAGCGGCGAGCAGATGTCTCTGGGACTAAGTCCTGCTTTCCCCTTCTGAGCATGCCCAAGGTAAGTCCTCTCATTTGAGGTCGGAGGTCACATGCTCAGGTACTACAGCAGCTCCCATTCGTCCTCTAGGAAGGTCCTGAAGTGGCCCAGGTACTGTAGCAGCTCCCATTGGTCCTCTAGGAAGGTCCCGTAGTTGCTGCAGCTATAAAAGGTTCTCATGGCCGCACGGCCATGCGCTAGTGTCAACTAAGTTATGTGTTCTGCGCCATTGTGGTCATATGTATGTGGTTTCAGGGTTCGGCTGAAATAAGCCCCTAGAATACCGGCACCTCCGGTGAGGAGTTTTGTGTGAGTGGATTCAGGGCCCAGCTGAAATAAGCCCCTAGAATACCTGCACCTCCGGTGAGGAGTTTTGCGTGTGCTATTCTGACTGCATGACCACTGTTCGCTCTATTTGGTAGCCGTTTTCCTCTATGAGGTTAACAGGGCACAGCGTTCTCTTGTTTTAAGTAACTCTGTGAAGTAACAGAGTTCACTTATACCGCCATATAGTACCGTCAGTTACTAGCAGTGGGTTTTACTCCTGCACGGTGGACCCCGGGTTGCGAACGCACCTATTACTCTATAAATATATATTTGGTGCGTTCCGCCAAACCCTAACACACCAACCATTAAGCATAGCGGTGGATCAATCATACTTTGGGGTTGTGTTGAAGCCAATGTCACAGGAAACATTTCACTGGTAGAGGGAAGAATGGATTAAATGAAATTTCAACAAATTCTTGATGCAAAGATAACCTCATTAGTGATGAGTGAGCTGTAAATTGCTAAGATGTTCGATACTCAGAAAAAGCACTTTGGATCACTCAGGTGCTCGATTCGAGTACCGAACATAATACATGTCGTTAAAGGAGGCAAGCATTTTTCCAACAGACTTTTACTCGATGGCCGAGGTGTGTGAGAGAGAGAGGAAAGAGATCCAGGCCTCAGTGCTGCGCAGCTCTGGGACCCGAGCACCATGCGATACTCTGTACTCAATCGATCACCCAAATTGCTCGATCGTGTATCGAACTGTGGCAAGCACACTCTCCCATCATTAAACACCATCTGTAAAAAAAATTGCTGAAGCTAAAAAAAAGATGGCTTCCACAAATGGATAATGATCCTAAACACAATTCAAAATCCCCAACACATTACTTTAAAAGGAGCAAGCTGAAGGTTTTACATTGGCCCTCACATTCTCCTGATCTGAACATCATTGAAAATCTGGGGCTAGATGTCAAAATAGCACTGCATTCAAGACGACCCAGGAATCTCACAGAACTGGAAAAATGAATGAAAATCCCTCTAGCAAGAATTAAGTCTCTTTGCCTGCTACAAAAATTGTTAAAAAGCAGTAATAATTGCAAAAGGGGGTGCTACTAAGTACTTATCTTGCAGGGTGGCCAAACTTTTGCATTTGGCAATTTTCCTTTTTGTAATTTTTAAAATGTAAAAGCAAAAAGACGGCACCAAACCGTTGACTGCAGTCTGAATCAGTCCTTAAAGGGAACCTGTCACCCCGAAAATCGCGGGTGAGGTAATCCCACCGGCATCAGGGGCTTATCTGCAGCATTCTGTAATGCTGTAGATAAGCCCCCGATGTTACCTGAAAAAGGAGAAAAAGACGTTAGATTATACTCACCCAGGGGCGGTCCCGCTGCTGGTCAGGTCGGATGGGCGTCTCCGGTCCGCTGCGGCGCCTCCCATCTTCATTACAAGACGTCCTCTTCTGATCTTCAGCCACGGCTCCGGCGCAGGCGTACTTTGCTCTGCCCTCTTGAGGGCAGAGGATAGTACTGCAGTGCGCAGGCGCCGGAAAGGTCAGAGGCCCGGCGCCTGCGCACTGCAGTACTTTGTCTGCCCTCAAGAGGGCAGAGCAAAGTACGCCTGCGCCGGAGCCGTGGCTGAAGATCAG
The DNA here is from genome assembly GCF_032444005.1 of Ranitomeya imitator. Classification (NCBI taxonomy): domain Eukaryota; kingdom Metazoa; phylum Chordata; class Amphibia; order Anura; family Dendrobatidae; genus Ranitomeya; species Ranitomeya imitator. The sequence goes on from NC_091284.1 coordinate 612,453,288, forward strand.
AAGAGGACGTCATGGAAAGAAGATAGGAGGCGCCGGAGCGGACCGGAGACGCCCATCCGACCTGACCAGCAGCGGGACCGCCCCTGGGTGAGTATAATCTAACGTCTTTTTCTCCTCTTTCAGGTAACATCGGGGGCTTATCTACAGCATTACAGAATGCTGCAGATAAGCCCCTGATGCCGGTGGGATTACCTCACCCGCAATTTTCGGGGTGACAGGTTCCCTTTAATATTTAAGCATACCACATAATGATGAGCTAGGTATATTGTATGTATCATTTTTTGCCCTTGTGGTAATTTTTATATAGGCAAAACGATTTGTCCTTTATTTATTTGTTTCAGGGAACACTTACTTGTTACTCAGCAAGGCTCCCTCAGGTTAATTAGCCATATAGTGGAACAGCACAATGCTGATCCAAACACCTTGCATTGAACATGTTAATTGTCCAGCGAGAGGTGGAAATCATAATAAGTACCTCTTACAAAGAGAAGAAAAATGGATTAATAAAACAAATGCCAATGGCCCATTGGGGCTAAATTACAGGTCTGATTTGTCTATGTTTTTCTAATTTTTTTATGATATGTCTTTATGTCAGTTGATTGCATTATGACGTATACTAAATGTACACCTGGTATAAGGGAGGTGGTTGTTTGTCTCAGTATGTTTGGACACGCAGAAGCGCTGGGATAGGCGTGAAAAGGCTGTTGTCCTCTTTCACTTCCCTGCTACCCCTGCATGTTAAAGAATTGTCCTGCCACATGGAATAAAGGACATTAACCTTTTTTAAGAATCAATGGTGAGTGTTATTTTTTCAATATTTAAGTGTAAAATATGGCAGTATATATTTTTTTGTCTAGAATACAAAGGAAATACAGTATGTAATCTTTAACATTAGCCCTTATAGAGATCATTTCATCTTCAACTTACTTAAATGTTCTCTATAACATTCATTTTAATTAGGGGTGCACAAACTTTTAAATGCCAATGTACATGCCCAATCTGATCATCATCTATACTGAGGGAGATAGTACTTTGTGCTTTTTGATCCTTCTCTACCCAGCATTCTGGTAGTGAGTCACTCCTGGTAGTGGGTCACTCCTGTGTATATTTCCATGTACCTTACCTTTTTAGTAGCATCTTTACCTTTAATTTCCAGGATTGACAGTTCTGGTTAGTCACATTTAGGCACTGTGAACATCACAGAGTTGGTGCTGGCAGCCATCTTTGCTTCTTCTCCTTAGTACACTGTTGTTCACTCTCCCCTGGGTCTTTGGGTATGTGCCCACGATCAGGAATTGCTGTGTGACGCTGCATATTTATGCAGCGTCAAAACCGCAGAGGCCAAATCTTACAGCATAGTGGATGGGATTTCTAGAAATCCCATGTCCACAATGCGTGTAAGTGGTCCACAAAGGGGGTCATAGAAGGAGCTCATAGAATCCCACAGTTTGCAGTATCATCTCTACGTCGATGACACGCAGATCTACCTATCCAGATCTGACCACCTCCTTACTCACCAAAATCCCACACTGTCTGTCTGCTATCTCGGCCTTCTTTTCTGCTCGCTTTCTAAAACTGAACATGGACAAAACAGAATTCATCATCTTTCCCCATCTCACTCTACCCCTCCACCAGACCTATCCATCAATGTCAATGGCTGCTCACTTTCCCCAATCCCGCATGCTCGGTGCCTCGGGGTGATCCTCGACTCTGCCCTCTCTTTCAAGCTGCATATCCAAGCCCTTACCTCTTCCTGCTGTCTCAAACTCAAAAATATTTCCCAGATCCATGCATCCCTTGACAACAAAACCACAAAAACACTAGTGCACGTCCTTATCATCTCCCGCCTTGACTCCTGTAACCTCCTACTCTCTGGCCTCCCCTCTAGCGCTCTGGCACCACTCCAATCCATCCTACACTCTGCTGCCCGACTAATCTACCTGTCTCCCCACTATTTCCCAGCCACACCCCTATGCCAAAAGCCCTTCACTGGCTTCCTATCGTCCAGAGGCTACAGTTCAAAACCCTTACTATGACATACAAAGCCAGCCACAACCAGTCTCCTCCATACATCTGTGACATGGTCTACCGGTACTTACCTACACACAACCTTCGATCCTCACAAGATTTCCTTCTCTACTCCCCTCTCATCTCTTCTTCCCACAACCGCATCCAAGACTTCTCCCGTTCTTCCCCCATACTCTGGAACGCTCTACCCCCACACATCAGACCCTACCATAGAAACTTTCAAAAAGAACCTGAAGACTCACCTCTTCTGACAAGCCTACAGCCTGCAGTGATCCTCAACCTACTGAACCGCCGCACGACTAGCTCTACTCTCTCCTAGTGTATCCTCACCCATCCCCTGCAGACTGTGAGCCCTCGCGGGCAGGGTCCTCCCACCTTCTGTACCTGTTAGTGCCTTGTTTTTTGCTCATGTTTATTGTATTTGTCTATATTTGCCCCCTTTTCACATGTAAAGCACCATGGAGTAAATGGTGCTATAAAAATGTATAATAATAATATATGTAGACCGGAAGTCTGTTTCACAGTGTAAGTCTATGGAATTCTAAGCAACACAATCGTCAGTGCGAGCAACAAAGAAAAAGACCATTTACGTGGGACTGAAACTGCACTGGACACTAAAGATCATTGTGATTATTAAATTAAAAATGTTGTCGGGACTTTTTCTTTAACAAAATGACACATTTGTGTAGGTCTGACCTGACATTGGCTGGCCAACAGCTTTCTGGAGGAGAAAATGTTCCACAAGCTTCATAAAAATGGAGCTTGTATGTGTTGAATTAAGCCACCACCCCAGATTAAAAACTGTGCCATGTGGAGCATATGTGAGAGCTGGTGGCCAGATGCTACATAGTCACTCTACAGAAGGCTTTTCTGGAATCATTTATAAAAGAATGCTTTTGCAAGAAATTGTTGTGAACCCAACGGCCATGATTATTGTATATGTCACATTAATTTTAATTACGGTAAATACAAATGGCCCACATGTTTACTGAGAACACCAATAGCGAATAACTACAGCGTTACATACAGCTTTGGAAAACTTGACCACTTAATTAGCCAGACTAAAGAAGTCCAGAGCAAGTGCCAAAAGCCGGAACATAATCATTTGTAAGTGCTTCCAAAGATAAATCCGTCCGTACAGAAAATAGACATACTAAATGTAAATTTAGAAATGGCTAAATCCACATTTCCTGAGAGAGGATAACCTGAAAAGCATGCAGTATTTAACAGATAGGATATGAGTACATCCAGTGGCGTAACTTGAAACTCATGGGCCCCAATGCGAAAGCTCCAACGGGGCCCCCAAATATTTTAAATGTTTAATAGCATAGTCTTTTTCTATAGGCCAAAGGGACTTTTGTGGCTCCCTAGGCTCCAGGGCCCGGGTGCGATTGTAACCCCTGCACCTGTTGTAGTTACACCCCTGAGTACATCTATAGAGGAACAACACTGCTAGAATTACATGTGTTTTCATGTGCATAAAAGGGTAAAACAAAACTTGGAGGCTTATGTTTTTCACTGATAAAGCTCACTTTTTATTAAAGGGGTTAACCAGGTCTTTTATTATTTTTGCATATGGTGCTAAGAACAAACAGGCAAGGAGTTGCTAACTACCTGCCGGTTTTGCCCAATGACTATTTCTGCCTGCTCAGAGCAGTCATCGACAGCTCCTGCCTACAATTCCCATGCTTCAGTTGAGAGATCAGCTTAGTCTTTTCCGGTCTGATCTTTCGACAGGGTGTCACTGCCAATGTCATGGTGATTGACAGCCGTGTCCGCTATATAACTGGAGATGGCTGTCAATCATCATGATTTCTGCAGTGATGCCCTGTTGGCAGAGGAAATCAGAAGAGAATACACTATTATTGATGAAAGATGACTTGAACACATCAACTGGCCAAAAGAGAAATGGAGAAACATTTTGTGAACTGATGAAAGTAAAATTATTCCTTTTGAGTTCAAGGGCTGCAGTTTGTCAGACGACCTCCAAACTCTGCATTCAAGCCACAATACACTCTGAACACAATGAAGCATGGTGGTGCAAGCATCATGATATGGGTATGTTTCTCCTACTATTGTGCTGGCCCTATTTACCGCATAATAAGGATCATGGACCAGTTTGTATATATTAAAATCCTTGAAGAGGTCATGTTGCCTTACGCTGTAGAGCATATGCCCTTAAAATGGGCGTTCCAACAAGACAACGACCCTAAACACATCAGTAAACAAGCAAAGTCTTGGTTACAGTCCAACAAAATTGAGGTTATGGAGTGGCCAGGCCAATCTACGGACCATAATTGGATAGAACACTTGTGGGGTGACTTTAAAAATGCAGTTTCCGTGGCAAAGCCAACAAATGCCAAAAAATTGTGGGATGTAGTGAAAGCATCCTGGGCTGGAATAACAGTTGACAGGTGCTAGAAGTTGGATGACTCTATACAACATAGATGTGAAGCAGTTCTAAATACTGTGAGTATGCAACTAAATATTAGGTTAGTGATTCACAAATGTAGACACTGTTATTTTTTAAACAGTCCAATGTTCATTTTTTGTTATTTTCTGTAAAGTAGTTAAAAAATATAAACATTTCTCCATGTTTTGAATTAGAAAACAGTGTGCAATGTTCCCAATGCATGGAAATAAAAACTAGTATAAAGATTTTGTGATTAACTCATGTTTTTGAACACACTGCTAGTATTTGTTCTTACGCAGGGGCCCTTTTCTGTCTGTGTCCGCCAGTGCTGCCGAAACAATCTAAATTCCCTATCGGTATGGTTTTGGAGTATAGTAGGAAACCGGAGTACCAAGAGGAATCCCATACAAACACGGGGAGAACATACAAACTGCTTGCAGATGTGGTTCTTGGTGAGAATTGAACCCAGGACTATAACTAGGGAAGATTGGGACAGAAATTCCGCCCTGGAATTTGAAATCACACAGGCTCATGGTGTCCCTGTCCCCAAGCACCAGATGGAGATATATTATTAATATTACCCTGGATGGAGAAAATTAAGATTTACTACAAGACCAATATTTCTACAAGACTTCAAGCAATTTTCACACCTCTGACCACATTCTGACTGATTGTACTCGACTTTGCTAATTTCACTTTAGAGCTTTTGCTTTGGGGCCCATGGTGTTCAAGTTACACCACTGCACATGATCATCAAATCCTAGCACTGGCACTGGAGATTCCTGACAGCGAGCGAGCTCTGTGAGGATTCAGAAATCCGCAGTCACGTAGAGTCACTGCAGACTTTAACTTCAAGATTGGACAACTACTTAACCAAAATCACTTTACTGATTTTCCAGGACCCTCCTTACATTCTACTACCTCTACACAAACCACAACTTGTGGTACATTATACTGTAATATTCCTCTTTGCCTCCTTTAACCCCTTTCCAACATCGGGCGTAATAGTACGCCAATGTTGGACGCCCTCCTTTTGATGTGGGCTTCGGTGCTGAGCCCACAACTTTTCCTTTTCCTAACAGCCGCGGGGGGAATTGCAATTCACCTGCATCTGTTAACTAGTTAAATGCCGCTGTCAATCTCAAGTGCGCTGGAAATCCCACCCATCGTGACCCCGTCACATGATCGCGGGTCACCAATGAGTCAGGACGACAACAAGAGGTCTCCAGCAGGCCACTATGGTTGTCACTGCTGGATAGATATGAGTGCCATTCGGTGGTCGCCGCTCATAGCACATGACCAATTCTGCTACATACAGACGATCTGATCAGACTCCCATGAGAATTATTGAAGTATGCCAAAAGTTAAAAAAAAAATGTTTTTATAAATATAAAAAAAAAATATGAAAGTTCAAATCACCCCCCTTTCGCCCCATTCAAAATAAAAACATTTAAAAAAAATCAAGCATACACATATTGGGGATCGCCGCGTTCAGAATCACCCACTCAATCAATATAAAAAAAGAATTAACCCTATCACTAGATGGCATAATGAGAAAAAGTCAAAACTCCAGAATTACGTTTTTTTGGTCACCGCAACATTGCATTAAAATGCAATAAAGGGCGATCAAAAGATTGTATCTGCACCAAAATGGTATAATTAAAAATGTCAGGTTGGCACGCAAAAAATAGGTGCTCACCCAACCTGAAATCACGAAAAATGGAGATGCTATGGGTATCGGAAAATGGCGCAATTTTTATTTTTTTTGTTGACAAACTTTGGATTTTTTTTCACCACTTAAATAAAAAAGAACCTAGACATCTTTGGTGTCTATGAATTCGTAATGACCTGGAGAATCATAATGGCTGGTCAATTTTAGCATTTCATGAACATGGTAAAAAAAAATAAATAAATAAATAAAAAACAACTGTGGGATTGCACTTTTTTGCAATTTCACGGCACTTGGATTTTTTTTCCGTTTTCCACTACATGATATGTTAAAATCAATGGTGTTGTTCAAAAGTACAACTTGTCCCACAATAAACAAGCCTTCACATGGCCATTTTGAAAAAAAAAATAAAAAGTTATGCCTCTGGGCAGAAGGGGAGCAAAAAATGAAAATGCAAAATCAAAAATACCTCTGGTCGTTAAGGGGTTTATAATGCTCCCCCTTGACCTCTTATTAAAATAATGACCCTGTACCTCCTTATAATAATAAAAATATCTCTTGTGCTTTCTTATATTATTAATAATAATAATAATAATAATGACTCTTTGCTTCCCATAAAATTATAACAATCCCCCCATTGTGCCTCCTTATAATAATGACCCTCAATGCCTCTTTATTGAAATAATGCTCCTGAGCAAGGGGTGCATAGAAATAACATGTGCAATAGAAAAGTCCTATCACGCCAATCAAAGAAGAGCATATCTATCAACATTTTAAGAAACGGAGAAGTAAATGTATTGCAGCACTTAGTTATTTTGCCCCTACTGGAACCCTTAAGTGGTCTTACTCACTATGATCCTAGAATGTACAAGGATCCCACACAGTATGATTGTCCCACAAAGTTTACACAAAATATGATGCATCACAGCACCCCACACAGTCAGATTGTCACCAGAGCCTCCCATACAGTGAGGTATCCACCACAGCCCCCACAGTATGATGCCAGCCACAGGCCCCTATATAAAGTGTAATGTCCACCAAAGGCTCCCATACAGTATAATGACCCCATAGCCCCATACAATATGATGTCCCCCATAACCAACCCATACAGTATGATGGTCACCACAGCCCTGTCGGGATCACACTCAGTCGGAGCAGCCTTTGGAAGTGGAGAATCACCAGAAATAATACACAAGACACGTCTTGTATAGTGTATCACTGGGAAGTCTCTGAAGCACGCCTGCCTTCAAAGTGCTATCCCTTCTTTATATAGTTGTTAGTGGTTATACAAGTTTTGCATGTTTAAACAAAGAGACAAAACAGGAAAGAAAGAAAAGAAAAGAAAACAGTTTCGTGGGCGGCAGTTTCACAACAAACAGTACAAAGGCAATTCCACAGACAAGAAAAACAGGATTTCATACTATAGCTAAAATGTCCTTGAATGGACAGGTCAATGTTTATCACAAATTCTTTTTTTTATTTTTGTTCATTGAGGTAATCATTTTTGTTCTGCTCTTCACAATCCCCCCTTTGACATATTCCATTCAAAACCTTGTCGATCATTTTAGTCATTCTTTTTGTGATATTACAAAAAAAAAACTTTATATTCTCGCATCCATTACACAAAATTTATTTGTGCATACCGAGATACCCTTGAGTACAACCTTGAATAATACATATATAATTACAATAACCATAACTGTATGTATTAGGCTTTGCATAATCCCGGTAACCCACCCACCGATCCCTCTGAACCAATTGGCCGGGTTAAGAAAAGAAAAGGTATCTGACCACCAGCTATCCTTATTTTGGTCATTGTCTTTGTCATACTGATCCCTGAGTCGTTGTACGTCTTTTTTGAAATGGCTTGCATGTATCCATGATGCCTTTCCTTCAAGCTTGACTGCTGTTGGAGTTGTTAACAGGACTTGGAAAGGTCCGTCAAATCTCGGTTCCAGAGTCTTTCTGGTGTGTCTTTTCACATAGACTTGATCACCAGGTTCCAACTTGTGGCCTCCTTCGAGATTTTCTGGATCTGGAAGGGAAGCAAAAACTTGCGAATGCACTTTAGTTAAACGTTTTTGTAATTCTTGTACATAAGCAGTTAAAGTCTCAGTATTCAACATCAGTTGTTGTGGAAAATAACAACCCAAATTTGCTGTTCTACCAAAAAGAATCTCATGTGGTGACAGCTTAGCCTTCCCCCTTGGGGTGTTTCGGATGGAATACAGGGCAAGTGGTAGACACTCGGTCCAAGGCTTTCCTGTTTCTGCCATGGCCTTCTGGATTTTTAATTTTATTGTCCCATTTAATCTTTCCACTTTACCTGAACTCTGTGGATGATATGGAGTGTGAAACTGGTTTTCTACTCCCAACATTTTCATAACATTCTGGAATATTTCCCCAGTAAAATGGGTACCCCTATCTGACTCGATCACCTCAGGCATGCCGTAACGGGGTATCAGTTCATGTGCTATTTTAATGGCAGTAGTTTTTGCTGAGGCTTTACGAACTGGATAAGCCTCTGGCCACCCTGAGAACATGTCCACACACACAAGCACATATTCGTATCCATTGTACCTAGGAAGTTGGATGTAGTCGATCTGGAGTCTTTGAAAGGGATACAGTGGTCTTACATGATGCTTGGTTGGGGTTTTAATGGCCTGACCTGGATTGTGTGCCAGGCATATAGCGCATGCAGCACACATGTTCCGAGCAAAATTACCAAAGCCTGGAGCCAACCACCTTTCTTTTACCTTGAGCGTCATACCATTTGCCGACACATGCGTGGGTAGGTGGAGGTCACTTGCCACTGCGGGGTACCAGGCTCTGGGTAAACACAACAAAGTTCCTTTTTTCCATAATCCTTGCTGATCTTCTGCCCCTTTTTTCTGCCACTGCCCTCGTTCTTCGTCGTCTACCTGTTTCTGAGCTTCCTTCAATCTTTCCTCATCATCTTCAGAGCTATCTAGTGTGTGGGCATGATGTAAGGGTTTACGTGCTGCCTGTTTTGCTGCCTTATCGGCTTTATCGTTACCCCTGGCTTCCTCGGTGTCGAGTCTCACATGTGCAGCTACCTTTATCACCGCTATTTCTTTAGTTTCTTGTGCTGCCTGCAGAATCTGTCTAATGAGGGAGGCATGTTTAACAGGTTGGCCTGAAGCAGTCATATAACCTCTGGCTCTCCATATTACGCCAAAATCGAAAATAATGCCATGTGCATATCTAGAATCAGTGTATATGTTTGCTGTCTGATGTTTGGCTATTTTTAGAGCTTCAACTAATGCCGTAAGTTCTGCTTCTTGTGCAGACTGATTAGCAGGGAGAGGTTCTGCTTTCAGCACTTCATGCTGAGTTACTACCGCATAACCTGTATGAAATTGTCCATTCATATCTGCATATCTACTGCCATCTATGAAAAGTTCAAATGTAGCATTACAGAGTGGCTTGTCACGTACATTACATAAGCCCTGAGTCTCTTGTTCCATTAATTGTACACAATCATGCATTGACTTTGATGGGTCAAAGGAGTTGGAGAGTGCAGTTTCAAAGGAGTTGGAGAGTGCAGTTTCCTCAGGTATGGTACCCCCCTCAGACTCTAAAGGGAGCAAAGACGCGAGATTAAGAGTCTGAATCCTGGCAAAGGAAATGTTGGGCGGCAGTAGTAGGGAACATTGGAGACGGAGGTGTCTGGCCATTGAAATATGTTTAGGTTGGACCTGGTTAAGAATGCCATGTACATCATGAGTGGTCTGAACTAGAAGTGGGTGATCAAGAACAATCTCAGAAGCTTTATTTAATAACAGTGAAATTGCGGCTACTACTCTTACACAAGAAGGTGCGGCTCTAGCTACATGGTCCAGATGAGCTGATATGTATGCCACAGGTCTCTGTTTGTTTCCATGTTTTTGTGTGAGCACCCCTGTAGCATGTGAGGATATCTCAGCTGCCATCAATTGAAAAGGTTTAGTGTAGTCTGGGAGTCCCAAAGCCGGAGCTGATACCAGTGCTGTTATCAAAGAGGAAAATGACTGTTTAGCCTCTTCACTGAGTGAATATGGTGTGTTGGCAATACAGTCATATAAAGGCTGCATGAGTTGACTTGCATGTATGATCCACTGTCTACAGTGTGAAACAATACCTAGGAAAGCACGCAGCTGTTTGTGATTCCTGGGTTCAAGCATGTTACGTATGGCTTCCGTACGTTGAGGTGTGAGGTGTCTGATGCCCTGTGATATGCAGTGACCTAAAAACACGACTGTTTGTTGACAAGCCTGGAGTTTCTGTCTATTTACTTTACAGCCTTCTTGCGCTAGGAAAATTAAGAAATTAACAGTTGAGGTAACTGCCGTCTGCTCATCAGGGCAACAAATAAGTAAGTCATCTACATACTGTAGAATGACTACTCCTGGTTCTGGGATGAAATTTTTTAGCACGGTCTGCATTGCTTCAGAGTACAAAGTTGGTGAGTGTACCATACCTTGTGGCAATCTTGTCCATGCTAATTGTTTACCCTTGAATGTAAAGGCAAACAAATGCCAACAGTTCTTATGTAGTGGCACAGAAAAAAATGCGTTTGATAAGTTAATTACCGTAAAATATGCAGCAGTGCTGGGAATTTGAGACAGTAAGGTATGAGGATTCGGTACCACAGGGGTGACCGGTGCCAAAACCTTATTGATTTCCCGTAAGTCGTGCACCATGCGATATTTCACCATAGTTTCTTTGGAGGACACTTTCTTTTTAACAGGATATAAGGGTGTATTGGCGGGTGACCTGATTTCTACCAAAACACCTTGTAACACATAATCCTGAATTTGTTGAGAAATCGCCTGTTCTTGCTGGGCGCTGATGGGGTATTGCCTAAGCTGAGGTAATATGGTTCCCGGGGCAGTTTCTAACAGTATAGGAGCTACTGATAAAAATCCTACATCAGTGTCTCCTTTTGCCCATAGGCTGTCAGGAACCCGAGACAAGTCAATTTTTGCTTGTTGAGTGTAAATTTCGGGAAAATCCTCCATTGCCTGTATTCTAACATATGGTTCCAGAGTTTCTGCATCTTCAGGGATGGTCAGCATAACTGTGCCATCTTCTCTAAAATGGATGTTTGCATGCATTTTACTTAAGACATCAGTACCCAACAAGCAGGTAGGTGCACCTTTAGCAAATAAAAATTTGGATACAAAAGTTTTAGGGCCAAAGCTCACATTTAAAGGTTTTGTAAAGGGCAACGCCTGAATTTTACCATCATACCCTTCTGCATATGTAACCTTTGAGGATATATTGTCAGGATATGGTAAAAAGTCCTGATTTAAAATGGAGGATGTTGCTCCCGTATCTATCAGAAAAGGTACATTTTTACCCTCAACTTCAACTTGTATTATTGGTCTTCTAGAAGGAAGAGAGACCTGCATAACTTTCAGTCATTCTGAGCTGTCTGTTTGATCAGGCACTGGGTTATTTATCCTATTTTTGGGTACAAAGGTTCCTGAATCTATATCTGCTTTTCTCTTCCTACATTCCCTTTGGAAATGTCCTGGCTTCTTACAGTAATGACAAGTAAACTTTTGATTAGCAGAGCCAGTATTAGCCTGTGCAATTCTTACTGGCTTAGAATTTTCTCTTAAGTCCATTTCTATCCCTACAGCTTTCTGTCTAGCCAGGTGTGGGTCTTCCAAGGTTCTCCAATCAGGGGTTGCGGCCTTAAGCTTTTCCTTCACTTTTGGAGACAATCCATCTATAAAGGTTTTTGTAACTAACCTCATCATTCCTGGAGCGGTTAGATCCATGCCTTCATCTCTGAAATTATTTTCTACACTTAGATAATATTCGTCTACTGATTGTCCAGATTTCTGAGCCACCACTCCCGTTGTTCCTCTCTGCCTCTGTCTCTCCCTCATGAAAACCATTAAGTGATCTACAAATTGTGTACCTGATTCTATCGTTTGTAAGGCACCATCTCCTGCTTGGGGCCTATGTACCTGTAGATTTGCTAATAGCTCCTGGAAGAGTCCAGGAGTCATTTTCATTCTACATCATTCTTCTCCATCTGCCCAAACTCCAGCGTGAGTCTGCATAATTTGCTGTATATATTGTGCAAATCTAACTGGACACTGGGTGGGATCTGGTGCGTTATGCAAGAGAGACATGCCTTCAGCGGGGGACCAAGGGAAATATTGTCGAGTTTGGTGATATCTAGTTCCCATTACTCCGTCAGCACCAGGTTCCCTAAAGGGTCTTGGTACTACCCTAACAGGGGCAAGTACAGCGCCATGTCTAGGTGTACCACAGGCTAGGCAATCATTTCTCCAGTCTGGATTTTGTTGTCCACAGTGCGGACATACCCATCCTCCTGGTCCGGCTAAACTTTGAGGTGGTGTTTGGAGAAAAGATGGGGCATGTGGGTTAAGGTATGGGGGTGGGGTATTTTTAGATTCCACATTTTGTTTTTCTCCACAGCCTGTGGGTCTAATACACCACTTTTTACTCTGTTGATTATATGTCCATCCCTCATTTTCTGCTACCCTAGAGACATCAATCAATGCTTGGATCTGATCTATCCATTTCTTGTCTCTGATTATGCCTTTTTTTCCTTTCCTGAATTCCTTCCCATAGTTTTCTACTAAAAGCTTCTGCCCTAGTAACTCCAAACTTACTAAAAATCTTTTTCAGCCCCTTAGTGGCATCTTCACCACTTCTCTCCTTTATGATAGTATAGATATCTAATTCTTCTGGTTCCGACTTTGTTTGCTTATTCCCCATTTTCTTATCCTGAGCTTTCTTGCCCTAGGTGGCGTTTGGGTATGAGAATACCTCGTTACCTTCTTCCTAAGGAGCTAGGATGTTTAAACTGTGTTGATGTAAGAAAATCCTGATTCCTACACCTATAGCAAACAACACAAATGCAACCAGACAGAAAAAGAAAAAGAACATACAACGTATCTTGTCCCAGGCTAATTTATCTGTCCTGGGCTTATACTATCACACACAACGTATTCTTGTCCCAGGCTAATTTATCTGTCCTGGGCTCATACTATCATACACTTATCCGTCACCAGGTTTTTGTCAAAGACAGGATCAGAGATTGAACATAGGCGCGGAGGTCTCCCCGAAAGGACGCAACCACGTTGCCCAGTGGGACAGTCACTTCTTCTGTTTCAACCCCCTGGGCGGCTTATAGGGCTATTCCCAACTTCCACACACCTTCTATTCACATTCACTCTCATTCAATGCCGTACTCCGTGAGGTGATCAATTCCTAAATAGTTCAAGAACCCGAGCTATAGGTATCCTCCTCTACTAGAACTACCCGCTAAAGAACACGACACAGAAAATCTTACGGACAGTGCAGGGCAGATATAAGAGATCTAACAGTGTCTCTTACCTGGCCAGGTTTTTGTTCATCTGCCGTCCATTATCCCAGATTCTCTTTTCGTTCGTATTCTGCCGGTGTTCTTGAAGGAATACACAGACCTCGGGTCCCTGTTCGGGCGCCAGGAAATTTCGGGATCACACTCAGTCGGAGCAGCCTTTGGAAGTGGAGAATCACCAGAAATAATACACAAGACACGTCTTGTATAGTGTATCACTGGGAAGTCTCTGAAGCACGCCTGCCTTCAAAGTGCTATCCCTTCTTTATATAGTTGTTAGTGGTTATACAAGTTTTGCATGTTTAAACAAAGAGACAAAACAGGAAAGAAAGAAAAGAAAAGAAAACAGTTTCGTGGGCGGCAGTTTCACAACAAACAGTACAAAGGCAATTCCACAGACAAGAAAAACAGGATTTCATACTATAGCTAAAATGTCCTTGAATGGACAGGTCAATGTTTATCACAAATTCTTTTTTTTTATTTTTCTTCATTGAGGTAATCATTTTTGTTCTGCTCTTCACAGCCCCAACATAGTATAACGTACCCTATAAACCTACACACAGTATAATGTCCACACCACAGTCACCCGACACAGTATAATGTCAACCACAACTACCCTACACAGTAAGATGGTCACCCCACCCAGTATAATAGATCACCCATAGACTATGAAGGTCCCTCATAGCCACAACACTGTATGACGGTCCCCCACAATGCCATATATATGATGGTCCACATCACAGCCCCCTATATAGTATGATGGTCCACATCACAGGCACCAATATAGAATGGTGGTCCCTCCAACAGCCCCCTATATAGTATGATGGTCCCAGCACCTCCATATAGCATGATGGTCCACCCCACAGCTTCTTATCTGTTATGTTGGTACATCTCACAGCCCCTATATAGTATGATGGTTCACCTCATAGCCCCCTATCTAGTATGACTGTCCACCTCACAGTCCCCCATATAGTAGGATGATCCCCCAAAAGTACACTATATAGTGTGGTGGTCCACCCCACAGCTCCTTATATACTACAATGGTCCAAGTCACAGCACCCTATATAGTGTGATGGTACCCCACAGCTCCCCAAAATAAAAAAAAATCCCTATAGTCACTTAGTCCAAACTACTCATCCTCCACAGTGTCTGTCTCCTCTTCTATACATTCTTGCAGTGGATTCTGGTGGCGTGATGCAGTAATGTCATTGCATCTCTGATGTCCCCTGCTTGGTGCTAGCCTTCAGCAGGCCGCAGACAGACGTGAAAGAGCCAGCGACTTTGTGCTCCGTCACAATTGTTAACAGTATGAGTGAGTCGCCCAACCAGGGCATTGGGGTCGTCGGTACCGGGTCCGGTCTCAAGGGGGATGTCACGGTGGCTGTGACTTGGTCCGTGGCCCTGGGGCTCAACGATAAAGGGGAACGGTCTTTAAAGGGGAAAATGTTTAAAGTCTGTTGTGACGCCACCTGTGGTGTTCGGTCAGTAGTGGGACCGACGCTGCATTGAAGGGGTCCCATGGAGGATGTTGCAAAAGCACGGTTGTTACACTTCCCACAGGTGAAGCGGGGTTCCCAGGGGTCCTATGATGTGTGGCTAAGATGATGGTATGTGCCGATGAATAAATGTGTGCAAACTGTAAAGCGCTGCGGAATATGTTAGCGCTATATAAAAATAAAGATTATTATTATTATTATGGAGGAGGAGACAAGTTGTAAGTCTTTACCTGGTTTAGTGTAGGTTCTAGGCCACAGTCCAGGGTACCAGGCACGGATGATGGTGGTCCGGCCGGCTCAGAGGCAAGGGAGAGTTCCCTTGTTCCAGTAGAGGTCCGTGAGCTTTCCAACTATTGCCGTTGAAGGTGAGGTCCTTGCTGCCTGAAGCTTCCTGCAGAGTCCTCTATTCCCCCTGCCCTAAGACAGGTACCTGCATGAGCCTTTTTACAGGGACTCTATCATGCCCCGGGCTCCTCAGGTGCTGCTGCGTCTCAGGCGTGGTGCGGGCAGTTAACGTGTAGTGTCTGTGTGTTCTGCTCTGTGTCCTAGAGTCCCACAAAAGCTTCAGGCTCCCGGTTCCTGGTACTGCGCTTCAGCTCTGAGGGTGCCTTGCCACAGTTCCCCTCTGAGCTTTGTTCCTCTCCTGTGCTCGTTCCATTCCGGCTACTCCACATTCAACCCTTCCAGGTTATCTTTCCTTCCAGAGGTTGCAGCTTCCTCGTGGCTGCCAGGCCTCTCTGTCTGCACTCAGTTCCAGACTTCCTTCTACTTCAATGTCTCTGAACAACTCACTTGCTTGGTCTCCCTGGACCAACTAACTAGCTCCTCCTCCAGGTCAGGATATATATAAGCCTAGGGAAGCTCCCCTGAATCCAGGTCCTGAGCTCCCCCTCCTGGCCTGGATTGAGAATGTGTTGCATGTGTGTGCCTTACCTGGTGAAGAGAACTCCATTGCCTCTGAACATGACATTACCTTCCCCAAAGGAAAAGCAACATCGCTGCAGCAGCCGGCCACCTGGGGTGCTGCATGAGCGTCAAAGACATGGCGGCAAATAGCCAGACAGCCCTTTCTGGCATTTGCCAGAATTGGCAGATGGCCAGTCTGGCCCTGACTATAGCGCTAACCTCTGAGCCATTATGCTGCCTGGTATCCAGGTTATAATAAACTTCAAATTCAATCATGAAAGACAATACTATAATAAAGTATGAAGTATTGCAATTGTAATTTTTTAGTGCAGCAGTTTCAGAATATCTTACTGTTGACGCCAATCAGTGATCAGCTGAAATCTGTGAGACAATCCAGTAGAAAGTGTCCAGCTCCTTGCAATGCCACCATATAGAAAAGGAAGCATTACAGGTTGCCAGTCAGAGGCCTCTTATACTGCTAAATCTGATCTCCTGCTTTGCACTGAGGAGGGATAACACCCCGAAACATGTATCTGTAAAAAGAGATTCTGATTTGGCTTTTACCTTAAAGGGAACCTGTCACCCCGAAAAATCGCGGGTGAGGTAAGCCCACCGGCATCAGGGGCTTATCTACAGCATTCTGTAATGCTGTAGATAAGCCCCCAATGTTACCTGAAAGAGGAGAAAAAGACGTTATATTATACTCACCCAGGGGCGGTCCCGCTGCTGATCCGGTAGGATGGGTGTCTCTGGTCCGCTGCGGCGCCTCCCATCTTCATTCCAAGACGTCCTCTTCTGATCTTCAGCCACGGCTCCGGCGCAGGCGTACTTTGTCTGCCCTGTTGAGGGCAGACAAAGTACTGCAGTGCGCAGGCGCCGGGCCTCTCTGACCTTTCCGGCGCCTGCGCACTGCAGTATATGGGTGAGTATAATCTAACGTCTTTTTCTCCTCTTTCAGGTAACATCGGGGGCTTATCTACAGCATTACAGAATGCTGTAGATAAGCCCCTGATGCCGGTGGGCTTACCTCACCCGCGATTTTTGGGGTGACAGGTTCCCTTTAAGTCATATTGCAAGGCTCGTAAAAAAGGTTGATATTGAGTTTTAGGCTATGTGCACACGTTGCGGATTCTCTGCGGATCCGCAGCGTTTTTTGAGGTGCAGAAACGCTGCCGATCCGCAATTGATTTACAGTACAATGTAAATCAATGAGAAAAAAAATGCTGTGCACACTTTGCGGAAAATGCGCTGCAGAAACGCTGCGGTTTAAAAGAAGTAGCATGTCACTTCTTTTTTGTGAATCTGCAATGTTTTTGTACCCATTCCATTATAGAAAACCGCAGGGGTAAAACCGCAGCAAATCCGCAAGAAAACCGCAGCAAAAACGCACAAAAAACGCTGCGGAACCGCACAAAAACGCAACAAATCCGCAGGTGCATTTTCTGCCAGGAGAGGCAGAATCTGCACCAGAAATTCCTAATCCAACGTGTGCACATAGCCTTAGGACTGCTTCTTGCAATAGATTGCACTAGAAAGCAAACTTCCTCTCTGAAGTGGCAATTTGCATATTTAATTTCCGCATGGCCTATAAGACTATGTTTCCATGTTGCGTTTTTGCTGTGTTTTTTTCTGCAGGCTAAGCCTGCTCTCTTGGCAGTAGAGAAGCTGCTTAAAAATAAGTTTTGCTGCTTTTTTTGCTGTGTATTTGCCTAAGTTTTTTACACGTTTTTCAGGCACATTTGTCCCTTGTGCATGCTGATACAGTGCAGTGCCTGTTGTTCCTGAGTTTTCTGCACTAAAAGAGCAGGAAAACCTGATACCTCCCTTTTTGCATTTATTCCTTTCTATGGGTGAAAAAAAACTGTAAAATGACATGCTGCAATTTTAAAAAACGCTGCAGTTTTCCAATTCAGTCAGGAAAAAAAGACCAACGTGTGTGCATGAGATTTCTGAAATATCACAGCTTTTGCTGGTACTGTAAAATACGGCTTAAATTGTGCATAAAAACATTCAGCAAAAATGCAACACGTGAACATAGCGTCAGTCTCCTTACACTGGTATGTTAGCCATGTCACTCTCCACAAGGAGAGACCTTACCCCTTAGATTGCCTGTCCTGCCTGTAATGCATAAAATACCAAAACCTGCAGAGACTGTAACCACAATTGCTCATAAATGAGGGTTGTGAATCCGAGACCTAGTCCCTACTATTAGCTTTAATCACTAACAATGAAATGCCTAATATAATCTTTTCATATACGTGATATGCACTATGGTGTGTATTCCTGTCTGTGTAATAGAGCTTTACATTTTCAGTCCAATGAAACACTTTGTGGCCTTTGTTACATCAAATTAGGACAACAAATTACGACAAGTTAGATTCTAGCTGTAGTGAGTGACATACTGTCCGTAATCCCAGAGAAAGGGAGAGAATCCAGGGAAGGCTTGTAGTCGCCATTTTGTCTTCAGTAGCGTTTGGTTGCTGTGGAGTGCTCGGTATACAAACTGAACTCATAAAGTGGCTGACGCTGGACAATGAGCCGGGGCTATTCAGCATTCTTGTAGAGTTACGCAACCATTTAATAGCTGAAACAAGAAATATAGGTCAACAGGTAGAGGAGCCATGATTGCCTCTAGGGTAAACTAGATAGAGAGGATTGTGTGACAAGCATCAAACAAAGAGGTTTAGTGCTAAGTGAGATGAGGCACATTCTTTTTGGATGGGAGCCTCGCGGGCTGTAGTAAACATATACATGAAGCCGAGCTGTTCAGCGAATGCAGATTTTCTCCTCACAGAAGATAATTACTATTGCAAAACCATAATCACTGTCTTTAGATGTTTGTAGGCATTTTCCTTACTACAATAGTAAGCAATTGCTTTGACAAATTCACCAACATTATGAGCATATTCTTATTGCAGGATCCCTTTAATTGTAATTGTCAGAATTTTGATTAGTATGTTAAAAATGACACCAAAAGCAGAGATGCACTATAAGCAAACATGGCCATGTGTTAGGGTCCATCTGTAGGACAAGTGATGCTCAGAAAAATAAAGTATCAAGCACTTTACAATTTAAACACATCTCAAAATATAGTAACCGAACCATCTGCATTTTTTTTTTAAAAGGAATCAGTCAACAGGTTTTTGCTCCCTCATCTGAGAGCAGCGTGATATAGGAGAAGAGAAGCTGAATCCAATGATGTTTCACTTAGTTTACTGGGTGCAGCCTTTCTGACAAAATCAGAGTTTTTAGATGTAGCAGAGCTGAAAAGCTGACCCTACCCACACCAGGCTTATTATGTACATGGTCTATTGACAGTGAGCTGTTATGGACCTGGTGGTTAGGAGCACCCGGCACGACCTGATAGTTAAACTCACAAAATCACACAGGACAAGCTCTGGGATGTGGGAGCTCTGCTGACCGCAACCCCTAATCCTATCACACAACTAGAAATAGCCGTGGAGCGTTCCTGACTCTCTCTAGACGCCTCTTCACAGCCTAAGAGCTAGCTAGCCCTAGAGATAGAAAATATAGCCTACCTTGCCTCAGAGAAATTCCCCAAAGGAAAAGGCAGCCCCCCACATATATTGACTGTGAGTAAAGATGAAAGTCACAAACGCAGAAATGAAACAGGTTTCAGCAAAGGGAGGCCAGACTTACTAAACAGACAGAAGATAGGAAAGGTATCTTTGCGGTCAGCACAAAAACTACAAAAGACCACGCAGAGTGTGCAAAAAGACCTCCGCACCGACTCACGGTGCGGAGGTGCCACTCTGCATCCCAGAGCTTCCAGCTAACAAGACAAAATCATGATAGCTAGCTGGACAAGGAAACAATGAACAAATAATAACTATCAGGAACTTAGCTTCTGCTGGAGAAGACAGGTCACCAGAAAGATCCAAGAGCGAACTGAACCAATGCAGGAACATTGACAGCTGGCATGGAGTAACGATCTGAGTGGAGTTAAATAGAGCAGCCAACCAAAGGATAAACCACGTCACCTGTGTAAGGAACCTCAGAAGCAGCAGCTTTACTCACAGCCACCAGAGGGAGCCCATGGACAGAACTCGCCGAAGTACCATTCACGACCACAGGAGGGTGTTCGACAACAGAATTCACAACAGTGAGCTGCTTATCACAGGAAGGGGTAGAGTCAGACTTGCAATCGTATGCCACCTAGTCACAGCAACGATAATGTCCTAGTGATAAAACCTTCACAGTAAGTAACCAACAGAACACAGCCTAATAAGTGACTTATCTCCAAATTCAATGTTTTAACCCCTACCTCACACTGTCCTCAGATTGCATTGCAAAATCCTGCGGACAGATTCCCTTTATGTAATTTTTTGCCTTTTCTTCATTTTTGCCTGATGAATTTTGCACTATATTAATCAAAATAGGTGTATGATGTTTGATGAATTACCGTATGTTTCGAACTATAAGATGCACTTTTCCCAAAAAAATTTGAGAGGAAAATGGGGGGTGCGTCTTATAGTCCGAATGCAGGCTTACCGGGGGGGGGGGGTTGAAGCAGTGGTGTAGCAGCGTCCCTTCCTCAGGGAACCAGCGGTGGCAGAGGTGTGGCGATGCTGAAGCTCGGTATCGACGGTGACCAGTGCATAGTGCATCATTTGTTTCTCTGCGGCCAGCTTCCTGAAGCCGTGGGCTACCTGAGGCGGCATGTGTGCGGCTTAAGATCTCAGCTGGGCCTCTCACGCTCCATTTTCATGAGGCTGTGGACTTCAGGAAAATGGCCACCGGAGGCCGCTCGTGCGCAAATTAAAACCTCAGCGGCCCCCAGCTTCAGGAAAATGGCCGCCGAGAAACCAATGATGCACTTGGCTCTGCTCACCGTGTACACCGGGCCACAGCATTGCCCCATTTCTGCCGCTGCCGGTTTCCTGAGGATGCAACCATGACTAACCATGACATTAAGGTAAGATACCTTAAATTCGGACAGTAAGATGGACCCCCATCTTATAAAAATCTTTGTTTTGCTATTTTCCACCTGAAAATTTGGAGTGCGTCTTATGGTCCGGTGTTTCTTATAGTCTGAAAAATGCGGTAGCTCAAATGCAGAGATCAATACATTTTTGTCACTTTTTAGAATAAGAAGTCACACAATCCTCTCAATACCCTTCAAAAAAGACATATTTTGAATTCCCCGAGGATGCTGGAGTCCAATTACATGAAACTGTTGCAACATTTTCAATAGTCACAAATGACGAATCTAAATAGCCAAAACGACATACCGTATATAATTCTGAACTACAAAAAAAAACAGCAAAATGAAACTAATTTAAATACAAAGTGCAAATTAAATAATAAATAATGCGCAAATGAAATAGTCATTATTAGAACTATTTTCACTCCAGAAAAAAAGCACAAAAGCAATGAGGGATTGTCCATTATTTACTAAACCCAATAAGATTAGTGTAAATCATCTGTTTGTCTCCATTTATACAGCTTGATAAAATATTCTGGAAGCTGAAGCCAGGTTTCATAATGTTGGAAAACAAAATGTACCAGATGTAAAAGAAGCATGATGCCTGCAGTACAGATCTCCATATGAAGGGTAAAATGTTAGCAACTCTGTGTCTTGTTTGTTTGGGCAAGCTGCATTTTTAACTTCTAGCTGTGTGCTTTTCATTTTTATATACTAAGTATCACTGTTTGCCAAAATGACAAAAGTTTTCTTATTACAGTTCTCAAAATATTCAAAAATGTGACATTTTAAAATAATGTAATAAACGAATAAATAAATAAAATACAACTTACAGAATGGCATTCAATACATTGCTCATGTCCATGTAGGGAATACTAAGGAGTCAGGGCAAGAAGCAACGCATTTACCCTATTAAGGCATAAATGGCAAAGCTCTTCATGTTTGGAAACAAGTATTAGAAACTTACTTAAATTTAATGTTGGCCTCTAGTTACTGTTTGTACTTTGGTAGGTTTATTTTTTTTCAGAATTATGATTAGTTTATATTTTTTCAGAATAATGATTAATTCAGGAAGCAGAGGAAGGGAAAAAAGTGTCTCATAAGTGAAGAAAGAAGTACTTTTCTCTCATTGCTTGTCTTTGCATTCTATGTATTATAACTCGAGTCTCTTGTGAAATGGGAAGAAGAAATTGCAGGAACTTTGGCTGGTTGTCATGCATCCTAGTAATGGCTCTACATTATTCCATATGTTTTGTGCCTATACAGGAATATGATTGTCACTGTGTACTCTCTACACCGGTGATGCCCAGCTTAGCCCTTTAACGCCCACCGATATGCATTAAAACGACGGCTGCTAAGGGTACTTATTCTGTCACAACATTGTTTCAGTCAGAG
This sequence comes from Ranitomeya imitator, assembly GCF_032444005.1. NCBI lineage: Eukaryota > Metazoa > Chordata > Amphibia > Anura > Dendrobatidae > Ranitomeya > Ranitomeya imitator. The sequence goes on from NC_091284.1 coordinate 612,475,509, forward strand.
CTAATATCACGACTCTGTTGTCGGGTGTCCAAGGACCAGAAGCTCCTTCCCTGTCCCTAATACTACAGGCGCCCTAGCTTGTCCTGTTCCCCGGAATACTTCTGATGGTGTAGATGCCTGGGACACGTACCTTGCCTTAGCTCCTGAATCCTCTGTCTGCACCTTTCTCCCACCCAGGGAACAGGGTAGTAGTGTAGCATAATACACCAACCAGACTAACAAGGTAATGTGAACAAAGATAAGGGAAAATACCAATCATAATAATAAACACACATAAACAGCACAGGCAAACACCGAGGAGTGGAAAATGGGGTTAAACCAAGTAGGAGAAGAATGGGAATTATCACACATTCAAAACCTAGCAACAGTCTCAGATACATCCACCAAATGCCTTCTCCAATAACAACCATCAACAAAAAAACTTCAGCCATGCAGCAAAATCTAGCTCTGGCAATGAGTGCTAGCCAAGAGCCAGATAATATGGGACATGAGAGTGGCTAAAAGTGCACAACTGAGAGCCTTTATGCAGGAAAGCTTCCAGGAGCACTCAACTGAGCAGATTAACCCCTGCACTGCAGGAGTAGGAGAAATCAGATGCTGCGGTCTTCAGGCTCCTCTCTGTCATGATAAACCTATGACAGTACACCACCTTTTCTGAGGGACCACCAGAACCCCAGAACTGGGTTTATCAGTGTGTGCCATGTGAAAAGACTCTATCAGCCTTGCCACATGGACATCAGATGCTGGTACCCACATCCTCTCTTTTGGACTGTATCCCTTACACTCCCTGACAGAAGTTAGGGCATTAATTCAGCCATGGAGGCCATTTCGAGACAGAATCCTACAAACTGTTCTAGTTGACACAGGGACTTGGGGTAACCAGGCCTGTTGGAGCTCTGCTGCAGTGGAAGAGGGGCTTGCTTTGGATTTTCTAACCAACAAACGTTCCTCCTGAGCAGTTAACTTGTGGGGTCTGCCTGACCTGGGCTTGTCAAACACATCCACAGTCTCTTCAAACTTTTTTTTAATTCTTTTTACTTGATGCTGAGACACATTATATGTGCCAGCCACCTCTGCAGTGGATCTGGTCTTCAGCCTCTTGATAATCCAGGCTTTGGTCGCAGGGTGGATTTTTGGCATGTTGTCAGAGCTCAAGTTGCAGTTCAAGTGAAGGTCTGGGGTGCTGGGTTTCTTTTTATACACACACTAATTAACCGATCATTTACTGAGCACAGGTGAGGATGTAAACTAGGGTTGGGTGCATTATATGACCAGGTGACAAAACTTTTGTCTTGCCAAAGTCTGACCATTCTGTGTCCATTAACTGATCAATATTTCTGCATTGATGCCAATTTATTTTCTTAACCACATTTCGGACGGTCTCAGCTTTCAAAAGAATAATTTATACAACCAATGAATGAATTTAACGTCAGGTGATAAGCTTATTTACATAACATGGATAAGCGACATAACTTCTGTCAGGGAGTGTACAGTGTACCAGATACTGAAGCAACTGACGAATTAACCGAGAATCAACGATCTTGGGTATTTGAAAATCTAAATTTCCATCCACAGTGACTGGAGATGAAGGTAGCAGTGATGGTGCAGAGAACTCAACATATTTTTTGAGTAGAGATCAATGAAACACATTATGGATTGTAAAAGTGGGCGGCAAAGCAAGGCGGAATGCTACGGGATTGATGACGGTCACAATCTTATAAGGACCGATGAACCTGGGACCCAGTTTCCAAGAGGGAACCTTAAACTTAATGTTCCTTGAGGACAACCATGCCAAGTCACCAACACACAGGTAAGGACCCACCTGTAACTCCGGTTTGTTTGTATCTGGTTTCCCCAGCATTACTCTGCATGTCTGTGCTCTTACCCGTTGCTCCTTTCCCTCTAACTAGCTGGGATACTGTTGACTGTTACCTGTATGGATTCTGCTCAGTTCTCTGCTCTGCTGCGTAGTCGTACATGTGTTGTAGAGTCTTTGCTCCGCTGTACGACCATCCATGTGTGTGGTCCGTGGCTGCCGCTGTGGAAGCTATCCACGGGTTGCGAGGTACTCTGCAGCTGGTGCATGACTTTCCACATGTGCCCAGGCTTGCAGCCACTGCCAGGTGCCTTAGGCCTAAGTTTCTATGCTGGCTATGCTGTACTGGTTTCTGTCTGTGCTTAGCGTGCACGGCCACACCTTCCCCTCTTTTATTAGGGGCAGTGTGTGTGCTTGAATTGCTGTCTATAGCCTATTGCTGAGGGCAGCTCCTATTTAAAGTTCCTCTTCCCTGTTGGGTGTGGCCAGAGCTTCTCATTAGGTTTCTGAACCTAGCCTTGTGTGTTTGGTCCTCCATGTTGCTCCTGGTCCATCTGGTCTTCAGCTCCTATTCTGCCTGCTATCAGTTCAAGGAAAGCTGATGTCTTTGTCCCTAAACCCATCCTGTCTATGTGTTGGTACCAAATCCTGCCTTGAATGTGAATTCCTGCTGTGTGATATTCCTGAAGTCCTTCTGTGTCTTGAACCATGTACCCAGTGACTGTGAATTTCTTGTAACCAGTGTCTTGAAAATTAAACCTGTGTTCGTCTTTTGAAGATGGAGTCCAAAGTTCCTGTTGAGCGTCTACTACGCTGGGTGGGCTCAGCCTAATATGCGGTTCTAGCTCTGTCCAGCTCCGGTCCAATGCTGCGGTGCTCGCACCATATCGCTTGAGTTCCTTTCTAGGTCGTGTCCGTTCTCCGGAGCCTGACGTCCACTGCCTGGTGCCTGAGCCTGACGTCCACTGCCTGGTGCCTTACGTCCGCTGCCTGGTGCCTGGAGCCTGACAACCGCTGTGGAGCCTGATGACCTCTGCCTGGTGCCTGGAGCCTGATGACTGGCGTCTGGTGCCTGAAGTCTTCCCTGATATTCTGTCGGTGTCCCTGATGCCCTGCCGTTCTCTGCCTGGAGCCGTTTCTGTCATCCGGAGTCCAGATGTCTTGTCTTCATCCTAGATGTCCAGGCAGTGTGCTGATATCCAGTCCTTGGTCCTGGTGACCCAGACAATGTTTCAGAGTCTGTTCTACTTTGGCTCCTCCTCCGTGTTTAGGGGGAGTCTCCAGTCTACTCGTGTTCCTCGGTGATGACTCTGCCTGTGTCCTGGATCTGACCAGCTGATGTCTTTATCTTCCATGTTGGTGTTCCTGGATCCATGCTGTCCATGTTTTGCTTGTGTCTCGGTGTCCGGCCTGTTCCCTGGGATCCATCCCGTGATGACGCCTGTCCGAGGGTGGTGTCTGATGTTCTTCTGCAGTGCCTATGCTACTCCTGAGGCCTTTTACAACGATAAAACGTCCTCATTCTTCTGATCGGTATAGTTTCTAATGGTTGGACCTAAGCGATCACCTATCCTGTGGAGCCCTTAGATCGGTGATAAATTGTTTTAACCAAATAACCCCATTAATGTAAACTACTGTATTTATACATCCCAGTTATGGGGGCGTACAGTAGATGTGCAGGAGCCGTGGATGTTTTACAGCCGATGCTCCACTATAATGGGGATAACGACTGACAGATATTTGCATAAAGCTGTAGGGTGGGCCTTTAGAGTCCATTCCCCTGGTGGGCCCCAGACACCCCAGTCCAACCCTGGGTGCCTGAATGCAATGTGAAAGCACCCTTGTCCTAGGTCATCACTCATTCCTGGATCCAATAGGAATCTTGCGGAGTGTAATTACAATGAATAATGGCCTGAAATATACACTGCTCAAAAAAATAAAGGGAACACTTAAACAACAGAATATAACTCCAAGTAAATCAAACTTCTGTGAAATCAAACTATCCACTTAGGAAGCAACACTGATTGACAATCAATTTCACATGCTGTTGTGCAAATGGATTAGACAACAGATGGAAATCATTAAGACACCTCAATAAAGGAGTGTTTCTGCAGGTGCTGACCACAGACGACATCTCGTACCAATGCTTTCTGGCTGATGTTTTTGTCACTTTTGAATGTTGGTTGTGCTTTCATACTCGTGGTAGCAGGAGATGGACTCTACAACCCACACAAGTGGCTCAGGTAGTGCAGCTCATCCAGGATGGCACATCAATGCCAGCTGTGACAAAAAGGTTTGCTGTGTCTGTCAGCATAGTGGCGCAACCAGGAGACAGGCCAGTACACCAGGAGACGTGGAGGGGGCCGTAGGAGGGCAACAACCCAGCAGCAGGAGCGCTACCTCAGCCTTTGTGCAAGGAGGTACAGGAGGAGCACTGCCAGAACCCTGCAAAATGATCTCCAGCAGGCCAAAAATGTGCATGTGTCTGCACAAATGGTTTGAGTGACTGACGTCCACAGATGAGGGTTGTGCTCACAGCCCAACACCGGTAAAAAAGAGAGAGATACCAGCGCACTACTAATACTATATACTGAAATAGAAGGGGTGCAGAAGAGTGGTATAATATAATAACAAGAACAAAAAAAGAGGGAAGAGAACCACTCTACAACACTGCACACCACAATAGGTAATCGAATATATCAAAAAGGCAAACTTTATTGATGCACGAATAAAAACATTTAAAACCAGTGAAAAACACCAAAGATCCCCACAATGATCCACCGAAGTAATAATAGCCAGACAGGGGCATGTACCCTGTACATACTACAGAGATGGTGTATCACATGACCTGAGCAATGTACATATAATGGTAAGTCAATGTAATGAACATACACTGGATACAATGCATAAAGATAGCCCGGTATGGTAGCGCCTCCTAGGTGTACACAGACTACCCCGAGTAGACAGTATATAACTAATATGCATAAAAGTAAGGGCAAGAAAAAAGACCCTGTCCAAAGGTATAAATAAAGGTGACAAACACTTGTAAGTATCTGTATGTCAGTAAGCTATATAGCCACCTATATAGGATAGCGCCAGATAGGGGTCAAAGCACAAAAGCGGATGCGCCCGGTGCTCTACACATGGAGCTGCAATGGCCATATACCCAAGGTAAGCATGAAGGTCCCAGGTCCAGCCATATGGAGCAATCAGAGCAAAACCACCAGGAAGACAGAGAGTGAGGAGGCAAGGATCAGAGTGGGGAAGGACCCCACGCGTATCGCCGTTACAAGGACGGCTTCATGCAGGAAGCTTGGCATTTGCCACAGAACACCTGGATTGCCAAATTCTCCATTGGCGCCCTGTGTTCTTCACCAATGAAAGCAGGTTCACACTGAGCAGATGTGACAGATGTGAAAGAGTCTGGAGACGCCGTGATGAGCGATCTGCTGCCTACAACATCCTTCAGCATGACCGGTTTGGCAGTGGGTCAGTAATGGTGTGGGGTGGCATTTCTTTGGAGGGCCGCTAAGCCCTCCATGTGCTCGCCAGAGTAGCCTGACTGCTATTAGGAACCGAGATGAGATCCTCAGACCCCTTGTGAGACCATATGCTGGTGCGGTTGGCCCTGGGTTCCTCCTAATGCAGGACAATGCCAGACCTCATGTGGCTGGAGTGTGTCAGCAGTTCCTGCAAGATGAAGGCATTGAAACTATGAACTGGCCCGCCCGTTCCCCAGACCTGAATCCGATTGAACACATCTGGGACATCAAGTCTCACACCATCCACCAGCATCACGTTGCACCACAGACTGTCCAGGAGTTGGCGGATGCTTTAGTCCAGGTCAGGCAGGACATCCCTCAGGAGACCATACGCCGCCTCATCAGGAGCATGCCCAGGCATTATAGGGAGGTCATATAGGCACGTGGAGGCCACACACACTACTGAGCATCATTTCCTTGTCTTGAGACATTTCCACTGAAGTTGGATCAGCCTGTAACTTCATTTTCGACTATGATTTTGAGCATCATTCCAACTCCAGACCTCTGTGGGATATTAGTTGTGATTTACGTTGATAATTTTTAGGTTTTATTGTTCTCAACACATTCCACTATATAATGAATAAAGATTTACAACTGGAATATTTCAGTGATATTTAGGATGTGGGATTTTAGTGTTCCCTTTATTTTTTTGAGCAGTGTACCATTGTTTCCAATAATTACATAATTTTCCTGGAGTCCTTCTCTGCTACAGAAAAGTATTCGGTGGAGATATTTAGTGATTTGCATGATTACTTATAGATCAGACAGTAAAACACAATGATGCCATGATTACCATGCAGTAATATCCAATTATCCGATAATAACATGATCTCGCCATTTCCAATGTCTGAGATCACACAATGAATAGGCAAATATTCAGTGGCATAGGAAGGCACAATGCGGGGGGCGGCCGGCGCTGCAGGAGAAGAAAAAAAAAAAAAAAAGACGCCCCTTTAAATCTTCGGGCGGCGCCGTCCGCCGCCACGACCAGGGCCAGCTCCCCCCACCACCGGACCCCGCCCCCCGCTCTATACTCACCTCTCCTGGTTCCTGCGGCGCCGGCAGCTACAGCGTCCTCTGACTCTGCGACGTCTCAGAGCAGAGGGCGCGATGACGTCACTACTGTGCGCGCCGCTCTGCCTCTCTGTCCTGAGCGTCGCAGAGCCGGAGAGACGCTGACTGCACCGGACCTGCGCTAGGAACGGGAGAGGTGAGGATTTTACTTTTTTTTTTTTTTTCTTTATGTCTGACTTTCTGGGGCTGGGGCAATGCTGGACACACTGGGGCAATACTGGAGACCATGGGGCAGATTGCTGGACACACTGGGGCAATACATGAGACCATGGGGCAGATTGCTGGACACACTGGGGCAATACTGGAGACCATGGGGCAGATTGCTGGACACACTGGGGCAATACATGAGACCATGGGGCAGATTGCTGGACACACTGGGGCAATACAGGAGACCATGGGGCAGATTGCTGGACACACTGGGGCAATACAGGAGACTATGGGGCAGATTGCTGGACACACTGGGGCAATACATGAGACCATGGGGCAGATTGCTGGACACACTGGGGCAATACATGAGACCATGGGGCAGATTGCTGGACACACTGGGGCAATACAGGAGACTATGGGGCAGATTGCTGGACACACTGGGGCAATACTGGAGACCATGGGGCAGATTGCTGGACACACTGGGGCAATACAGGAGACCATGTGGCAGAATACTGGACACACTGGGGCAATACAGGAGACCATGTGGCAGAATGCTGGACACACTGGGGCAATACAGGAGACCATGGGGCAGATTGCTGGACACACTGGGGCAATACTGGAGACCCTGGGGCAGATTTCTGGACACATTGAGGCAATGCTGGAGACCCTGGGGCAGACTTCTGGACACACTGGGGCAATGCTGGACACTGGGGCAGATTGCTGGACACACTGGGGGTAATATGCTGGACACACTGGGGCAATGCTGGACACTGGGGGTAATATGCTGGATACACTGGGGCAGACTGCTGGACACACTGGGGAAAGGCTGGACACTGGGGCAGATTGCTGGACACACTGGGGGTAATATGCTGGACACACTGGGGCAATGCTGGACACTGGGGGTAATATGCTGGACACACTGGGGCAGACTGCTGGACACACTGGGGAAAGGCTGGACACACTGGGGGTAATATGCTGGACACACTGGGGCAATGCTGGACACTGGGGGTAATATGCTGGACACACTGGGGCAGACTGCTGGACACACTGGGGAAAGGCTGGACACTGGGGCAGATTGCTGGACACACTGGGGGCAGTGCTGGACATACTGGGGCAGATTGCTGGACACACTGGGGGTAATATGCTGGACACACTGGGGCAGATTGCTGGACAACATGGGGGTAATATGCTGGACACACTGGGGCAGATTGCTGGACAACATGGGGGTAATTGCTGGACACACTGGGGGCAGGACTTGAGGCATGGGCAGAATGTAGATACGGGGCATGATTGGAGACACGGGGCAGGATTGGATCATGGGGCAGGACGGATACGATGGAGGCTGGTGGGGCAGGATGTGGAGATCATATGGGGTAGAATGGATACTCATGAGGGCAGGATGCGAGAACATATGGCTGGAGCCAGGAATGAGAAACGGGGCCAGGGTGGGGAATATTATTACCATAGGGGCTAATTAAGGGATATTATTACTGCAGTGATGTATTTATTTTATTTTTTGAGTATACTGTTTTAAATGGGGGGGCGGTCCTGTTACTGTGCAGAGTGACACTATATCACCTTTTTTTCTTCATGTGATGTAATGTAGAAGTTGTGAAAAATTAAGTAATGTGTTCTGCAAGCGGAGCTCGAGATAACTGTGTTATTTCCTGCAGAAACGAGTCCTGGCTGGAAGGAATGATGGCGGTCTGTGCTGGATGAAAGATGAAGGACTTCACCTAGAGACGTCACTGGTGAGTCAGTGTTACCTATACACTGACACTATACACTGTATACTATATAGAGGTCCTGTGTATAATGTCACCAGTGATCTCTGTATTACCTCTACACAGACACTGCATACTAAGTACAGATCTCCTGTGAATACTGACACTTATGGTGATAGTATTGTGGTTTTTTTTTTATTACTGAGCAGTATTGTAGTATTCAGTCACTATGTGGTGGTAATATGTGGTCTGGAAATGGTGTTGTGGTATTTGTCCCTTGTATGTAGTATTATTCGGTCACTATGTGGCCTGGTCATGGTGTGGTGGTATTAAGTCACAGGTGTGGCATGTGGGGGTGACACCATTAGGCCCAGTTTAAGGTCTACGAAACAGGAAAACCGTTTTTGGTAACCTTTGTGTGTATTGAGCCGGGGGGGGGGGGGCGCCAAACTCGGGAACAGCCCCGGGCGGCAAAAGCTCTAGCTACGCCTCTGCAAATATTATGTATTTATAATACCCAGCTGTTAACTAAGCTAGAGCAGTAACCTACCTACCTACCATAGAAGTAGGAATGAAACTGTCATACTAGCTTCCTGCGTCTGCCAGTAGGGGATGTAACTCTGTATATACCTATATAAGATCTTTTCAGTTCAGCAGATGTTAATCCATATTTTGCAGGCAGGAAAGATAGACTAGACTTGATATGTAATATGCTCGTCATATGCAAAATGCTGACATCTTTCCTTCGTCACTTACACATTTTTTTTTAATTCAATGCTTTAGGCACAGTTGGCCTAAAACTTAGAGGATAAACTTGGAAAAAACGTAAATGCTAATAGTGGGGTACTCCAGGGGTCAGTTTTGGGCCCTCTTCTGTTTAACATATTTGTTAAATACAGTGTACAGAGCATTTACCAATGATACTAAACTCTGCAAGGTAATCACCACAGAGGAGAATAATTTTATATTATAGAGGGATTCATGTAAGATGGAGGCTTGAACTGAGAAATGGCAATTGAAGTTTAACCCTGCTGTTCTGTTCGGTCTGGGGAGACCTATTTTGAACTTTGGTATTTTTTGGGGTGTTCAAGATGCGGTTCTGAAACTTGTGGTTGATTGACTTAAATGAGGATGGGTCGGTCGGCCACGGGTTTCAGAGCCGCATCTTGAATATTTTAAAGAATATTGAAGTTCAAAGTCGGTCATTTTTGACCAACAGCACAGCAGGGTTAAAGTAGATACATGTAAGGTCATGCACTTGGGCTGGGAAAATAAAATGTATAATTATGTACTAAATGATAAACCACTGGGTAAAACTGACACTAAAAAAAACTTGGGTATGTGGGTCAATAACAAACTTAACTTTAGTAACCAATGCCATGCAGCTGCTGCCAAGGCAAATAAAATCATGGAATGCACTTAAAGAGGTATCAATGACGAACATAGTTTGGCTTCTAGACAGATCACAAGTGCTTCCACACTTAGAAAACTGTGGACAATTTTGTGCACCAGCATAAAAGAAGGATACAGCTGGACTTCAGTAGATACAGAGAATAGCAAGTGACCAAGGTTATTAAAGGAATATGGGTAGTGCTATACCAAGTCAGGTTATTGATATGTACACTTACACACTCTGGAGTTATTGGAGCACTTTGGTTTTGAGCATTGACAGTTTTTACATATGCGTTCGACAAAAACTTAATTTATATAAATTATCAACTGTTATGTAAGGTTGCTGTGCATGTGTGTCGTATCATAATTGTTGGAGAGTTATAAATATGCCAAACATTAAATGTTGCACGGCTGCAAGTTGCCATGTAGCCCTAGCTTAGAGGTATTGATTAGACCAAATAATCTCAGGTACCCTGATTTTACATCTCCTATAACTGGGAGAAAACAAGAGAAAGCACAGAGCTGCAGTATAAATTTAGCTAACAATAAAAAAGGCTATAATGTAAACTACATCTAATATTAGGTCACCACCAGGTAGCAGAACCGCACTGTTAAGAAAATAAGCCATACCACATAAGTCAAGTCATTGTCTGTGTAGAGTAAAAAAAGAGACATACTAGAACCAGGGATCACCAGAACAAATGAAAATAATTTTATTCAAGTCCAAAAACACACCAATAGCTTAATTAAAATTATTTTAAAACAGGATGACAAATACCCACTATTGGGGTGAACCCCCCGAGACCAGTACCACTATCTATATATATAATTGTCTAAGGGTCACTTCCGTCTGTCTGTCTGTCCTTCTGTCTGTCACGGATATTCATTGGTCGTGGCCTCTGTCAGTCATGGAAATCCAAGTCGCTGATTGGTCGTGACAAAACAGCCACGACCAATCAGCAACGGGCACAGACCGGAAGAAAATGGCCGCTCCTTCCTCCCCGCAGTCAGTGCCCGGAACCCGCATACTCCCCTCCGGTCAGCGGTCACACAGGGTTAATGGCAGCGTTGACTGCAGTGTAACACACTCGGTTAACGCTGCTATTAACCCTGTGTGACCAACTTTTTACTATTCATGCTGCTTATGCAGCATGAATAGTAAAAATATCTAATGTTAAAAATAATTAAAAAAATAAAAAATAGATACATACTCACCCTCCGGTGCCCCCCCCCTTCCCGGATCAGGAACCAGTCTTTCCCGCTCCGCACGACGCCCCGATGACCGCTGCATGCATTGCGGTCTCGCGAGATGATGACGTGCGGTCTTGCGAGACTGCTACGTCATCATGTCGCGAGACCGCAATGCAATCTTCAGACTGGAGCACGTGACGAGCATCTGGAACCGGCCGCTTCGATCCAGAGGCTCCAGGAGGTAAGTATGTAACTATTTTTTATTTTAATTCTTTTTTTTTAACAGGGATATGGGGCATACTACGTGACTGGCCAATATACTATGTGACTGGGCAGTATACTACGTGGCTCTGTGCTGTATATTACGTGGCTCTGTGCTGTATACTACGTGGCTCTGTGCTGTATACAACGTGACTCTGTGCTGTATACTACGTGGCTCTGTGCTGTATACTACGTGACTCTGTGCTGTATACTACGTGGCTCTGTGCTGTATACTACGTGACTCTGTGCTGTATACTACGTGCCTCTGCTGTATAGTACATGGCTCTGTGCTGTATACTACGTGGCTCTGTGCTGTATACTACGTGACTCTGTGCTGTATACTAAGTGGCTCTGTGCTGTATACTACGTGGCTCTGTGCTGTATACTACGTGGCTGGGCAATATACTACGTGGCTTTGTGCTGTATACTACGTGGCTCTGTGCTGTATACTACATGACTCTGTGCTGTATACTACGTGGTTTGTGCTGTATACTACGTGGCTCTGTGCTGTATACTACGTGGCTCTGTGATGTATACTACGTGGCTCTGTGATGTATACTATGTGACTCTGTGTTGTATACTACGTGACTGCTGTATACTATGCGGCTCTGTACTGTATACTACGTTGCTCTGTGCTGTATACTACGTAACTCTGTGCTGTATACTACGTGGCTCTGTGCTGCATAGTACGTGGCTCTGTGCTGCATACTACGTGGCTCTGTGCTGTATACTACGTTGCTCTGTGCTGTATACTACGTAACTCTGTGCTGCATACTACGTGGCTCTGTGCTGCATACTACGTGACTCTGTGCAGTATACTATGTGACTCTGCTGTATACTATGTGGCTCTGTGCTGTATATGTGGCTGGGCAATATACTACATGGCTCTGTGCTGTATACTACGTGACTGTGCTGTATACTACGTGGCTCTGTGCTGTATACTACGTGGCTCTGTGCTGTATACTACGTAACTCTGTGCTGTATACTACGTGGCTCTGTGCTGCATAGTACGTGGCTCTGTGCTGCATACTACGTGGCTCTGTGCTGTATACTACGTTGCTCTGTGCTGTATACTACGTAACTCTGCTGCATACTACGTTGCTCTGTGCTGCATACTACGTGACTCTGTGCAGTATGCTATGTGACTCTGCTGTATACTATGTGGCTCTGTGCTGTATATGTGACTGGGCAATATACTACATGGCTCTGTGCTGTATACTACGTGACTGTGGTGTATACTACGTGGCTCTGTGCTGTATACTACGTGGCTCTGCTGTATACTACGTGGCTCTGTGCTGCATAGTACGTGGCTCTGTGCTGCATACTACGTGGCTCTGTGCTGCATACTACGTGGCTCTGTGCTGTATACTACGTAACTCTGTGCTGCATACTACGTGGCTCTGTGCTGCATACTACGTGACTCTGCAGTATACTATGTGACTCTGCTGTATACTATGTGGCTCTGTGCTGTATATGTGGCTGGGCAATATACTACATGGCTCTGTGCTGTATACTACGTGACTGTGCTGTATACTACGTGACTGTGCTGTATACTACGTGGCTCTGTGCTGTATACTACGTGGCTCTGTGCTGTATACTATGTGGCTCTGTGCTGTATACTACGTGGCTCTGTGCTGTATACTATGTGGCTCTGTGCTGTATACTATGTGGCTCTGTGCTGTATACTACGTGGCTGGGCAATATACTATGTGGCTGGCCAATATACTATGTGACTGGGCAAGCTGGGCAATATACTACGTAGCTGGGCAATATACTATGTGACTGGGCAATATACTACGTGGCTGGGCAATATACTATGTGACTGGGCAATATACTATGTGGCTGGGCAATATACTATGTGACTGGGCAAGCTGGGCAATATACTACGTGGCTGGGCAATATACTATGTGGCTGGGCAATATACTACATCGACATACATATTCTAGAATACCCGATGCATTAGAATCGGGCCACCATCTAGTCACAGATAAATCATTAAATTGTATTTGTCACAATACACTGGGCTCAGTGCCCCCCGGACCGCTCTGCCCGCAGTCTAGTCATGTCTTTGAGCTGAGGCTATCTTCCTGCCCCAGGGCTTAGTGACTCTTGGATTATTCTGTCTGCATGCACCTTTGGCCATGGTTTTGAGCTGAGGAAATTCCTCTGCTCTAGTCAGCCTCCCAGAGCATGACGGATCTATATGGATGCCATCTATAGGTATATTCCGTATCATTGCTTTTTTTTAGTATTCTTACTAGGTCATAAAAAATTTTTTTGGGGGGGTCTCAATTAGGGATACTTTATTATTTTGGGGAGGTTGCGGATCTGCTCTGACAGATTTTCATGTGTGTTATTATCGAATTTTAGGGTAAACCGTACATGAATCTTTCCTATAGAGGTTACCATATTTATCTTACACCCTCTCTTGCTGAGTATTATCTCAGTCATTATTAGCATGCGATAAGGGTCATTGTTAATACAGCCAGTCTAATTATCTGCAAGAATTATACCTGGATTTTTTGACTGATTTCATCATGCCACATTATCTGGGGGAGTTATTCATTTGTCTGACATTTGCATTGCTAATCTATCTATATAATCGTCTAAGGGTCATTTCAGTCTGTCTGTCTGTCACGGAAATCCTGCGCCGCTTATTGGTCGCGGCCGGCAGGCACAGTCCGGCCGCAAATTTGCACCTTCCTACTCTCCGTCAGTGCCCCCTCCAGTCAGCGCTCACACAGTGTTAATGGCTGCGTTACACCGCGTTATGCTGCAGTGTAACGCAGTCTGTTAACGCTGCTATTAGCGCTGTGTGACCAACTTTTTACTATTGATGCTGCCTATGCAGCAGTCCAGTGCCAGAGGCAGCAAAGCAACCCCAAAAAACCAGGGAATCTCCGCCATTTTTGACTGTAGGGACCGTGTTCTTTTCTTTGAATGCCTCTTTTTTCTCCTGTAAACTCTATGTTGATGCCTTTGCCCAAAAAGCTCTACTTTTGTCTCATCTGACCAGAGAACATTCTTCCAAAATGTTTTAGGCTTTTTCAGGTAAGTTTTGACAAACTCCAGCCTGGCTTTTTTGTGTCTTGGGGTAAGAAGTGGGGTCTTCCTGGGTCTCCTACCATACAGTCTCTTTTCATTCAGACGCCAACAGATAGTACAGGTTGACACTGTTGTACCCTCGGACTGCAGGGCAGCTTGAACTTGTTTGGATGTTAGTCGAGGTTCTTTATCTTGCATTGAAATCTCTTGTCAATTTTTCTTTCCCTTCCACATCTAGGGAGGTTAGCCACAGTGCCATGGGCTTTAAACTTCTTGATGACACTGCGCACGGTTTACACAGGAACATTCAGGTCTTTGGAGATGGACTTGTAGCCTTGAGATTGCTCATGCTTCCTCACAATTTGGTTTCTCAAGTCCTCAGACAGTTCTTTTGTCTTCTTTCTTTTCTCCATGCTCAATGCGGTACACACAAGGACACAGGACAGAGGTTGAGTCAACTTTAATCCATGTCAACTGGCTGCAAGTGTAATTTAGTTATTGCCAACACCTGTTAGGTGCCACAGGTAAGTTACAGGTGCTGTTAATTACACAAATTAGAGAAACATCACATTATTTTTCGAACAGTGCCAATACTTTTGTCCACCCCATTTTTTATGTTTGATGTGGAATTATATCTAATTTGGCTTTAGGACAAATCTTTTTGTGTTTTTTTTCATTGAAGACAAATTAAATGAAGATATTAATAACAAAGAATTTGTGTTTGTAATCATTTTCAGGAAGAAACTGAGTATTATCTGACAGAATTGCAGGGGTGTCAATACTTTTGGCCACAACTGTATATACTACGTGGCTATGCTATATACTACGTGGGCTGTTATATTCTACGTGGCTGTGCTATATACTACGTCTCTGTGCTATATACTACGTGGGCTGTGTTATATGCTATGTGGGCAGTTATATATTACGTGGCTGTGCTATATACTACGTCTCTGTGCTATATGCTACGTGGGCTGTGTTATATACTACGTGTGCTGTGTTATATGCTACGTGGGCTGTTGTATACTACGTGGCTGTGTTTTATACTACATGAATGTGTTATATGCTACGTGTGCTGTGCTATATGCTACGTGGCCTGTGTTATATGTTACGTAGCTGTGTTATATACAACTTGGCTGCGCTATATGCTACATGGGCTGTGTTATATGTTACATGGCTGTGCTATATTTCTCTGCTGTATCTGTGCATCATGAATCATGGTATGTGTTAAAGAGGGGGGCCCACTGAGACTCTTTCACCCGGGGCCCCCAAAAACCTGGAGCAGGCCCTGGCTTCACTGATTGGTTGTGCCCGGCTGGCCGCGAACAATCAGCAACAGGCTCAGTCCGGCCAAAAATTGGGGCGGAATTTGAACCTCGCTTCGCTAATTGGTCGCTCCCGGCCGGCCGAATCCTGTGTGTAAATTGCATTATTCTGAAATCTTCATAAATAAACTACATAGATATTCTAGAATACCTGATGCGTTGGAATCGGGCCACCATCGTCTCGTTCGCCTTTAAGAGACATGTTCCACACTGACACACTGTTGAAATATTGGTGTTGATATTGTATCCCTATTTAGGCTATGTTTATAGCCTAAATAATAGATCATTTGTATGCTCATTGTATTTAGCAAATGTATATCATGTTTCTTATGTCCAGAGTGTATTGTGACAAATACAATTTAATGATTTATCTGTGATAGTGGTATTGGTCTCCGGGGGTTCACCCCAATAGTGGGTATTTGTCATCGTGTGTTTAAATGATTTTAATTAAGCTGTTGGTGTGTTTTTGGGCTTGAATAAAATTGTTATTTTCATTTGTTCTGGTGATCCCTGGTTCTAGTATGTCTCTTTTTTTACTCTACACAGTCTGCTCTGACATACTCCAGGTGGATCCCAGTTGCTTATTGTAGGTTAATGGTGCCCTCCACCCTTTTGTTCTTTCAAGTCATTGTCTGACAGCAGACACTTCTTTAACCCTTTAACAACTAGAGATGAGAGAATATGTTCAGAAAACGATTGTTGAATCCGAATTTGCCATATTCGTACCATATTCATGCCAGATTTATGTTTGACGATTGTTTCCGAACATATTCTCTTATCTGTACTCCCATTGACTCCAATAGCGCTCGGCTATGTTCAGCGAATATTGCAAATATCGAAATCCAAACCGAATATTTAAAGGGAACCTGTCACCCCGTATTTTAAAGATGAGATAAAAATGGCATTAACTAGGGCCAGAGCTGTGCTTTACATTACTGTCTTCTTTGTGCTTTTATTCCGCACCTATCCTGCCGAAATACCTTTTGAAAGTCGCCGTTTGGTGCTGTCACTCAGTCAGGTCTGGTCAGATGGGCGTTGAGAAGTTGCGGTTCCTCCCCCACCTCTTGCGTTTCCCTGCGAATTTTATTCCCGCCGTCAGCGTTGTGCTTAGCGCCTGCGCAGTAACGTTACCGGCATCCAGCTATACAGTAAATGCGCATATGACCACTTCCGGGGCACACAGGTAAAAGTGCCGACCAGCGCCTGCGCAGTGATGTAACGTATGCTATGCCCACAGTTGGGCACAGCATAATGAGCAGGCGCAAGAGGCTAATTTACTGCGCAACTGCGAAGAAAGTGCGCGATCTGTGCGATTCACAGAGCGCATTTAAGTCATACACGCCGAGGAGCAGGGGGGAGGAACCGCAACTTCTCAACGCCCATCTGACCAGACCTGACTGAGTGACAGCACCAAACGGCGACTTTCAAAAGGTATTTCGGCAGGATAGGTGCAGAATAAAAGCACAAAGAAGACAGTAATGAAAAGCACAGCTCTGGCCCTAGTTAATGCCATTTTTATCTCATCTTTAAAATACGGTGTGACAGGTTCCCTTTAAATATTCGATCATCTCTATTAACGACCAATGACAGTCATAGCACATCATGAACAAGTGTCAGTTTCCACATCACAAAGTGCTATATCCGGTATGACTAAGCTGTCACAGTGTGAAAACACACAGTGACGGCTCCTTGACGACAGGGGTCACTGAACGCAGATCAGCACTGGTAGAGATTCAGGGACACATTTCAGCGGTCCCCATTCTCTGCTGAAATCGGTCAGTGAATTTGACTGATGATCACAGCATGTAATCTCCTGAAGTGCTGAAATATCAGCAGTTCCCCACACAATCACCATCGGGAGCTTGGCGCAGCTGACAGCCGAGCTCCTGCAGTTACAACCAGGGCCGATACCCACAGCGCCCCTGGCTGACTAACCCTCCAGATGCCATGATCGATAGTGATGGCGGCACTTAGAATGATGTGAGAGCGAGTGGGCTCCCTCTGTCACCTCCATCAGCATCAACGCATCGAAATCACGTGGAGCTGATGATTGTCATAGCACCCGAAGGTCAAACAATGACCTCCTGGTGTGCCAGGTATGGTGGCCTGTGAGACCCAGCCTTAGGCAGGGTATAAGAGGTGATCTGCCTATGTAATATCACAGGTCTCATGTATTGCAGTACATCTGTATTGCAATGCATGAGACCAGTAATCAGACTAATCAAATTTAATATCCAATTGAGGGACTCAGTAAAACAGTAAAAAAAAAAGTTAATAAGATGATTTAAAAAAATTCTAAAAAAAATAATAATAATAAAAATAAAAATGTTAAAACAATACACTGTACGTATTCATGTAAAAACAGAGTTCAGAGTAACCCTGCTGCCTCATTCATGAATGGGTCATTTGGGGATTTCATCCAAGTCACGTATTTTGTAGATTTAAATGGAAACCCTGATGTAAGTGCTCAGCATAGAACAGAGGATAAATGTGATCCAAAATGTTCTGTACCCCAATATGCCACCAATAAAAGCTTCCACTCAATCCACAAAAAAAGCAAATCCTTACTCAGCTTCATCATCTGTTAACAGAAATTTATAAGCTGTCCACATTACTGGTAGCACAAGGACTCTGGAAAAGTGATGTGGCTCCCACCAAAAGAAATCCAGCAAAATCTGCGCTCCATAATCCAAATGGCCCTTCCTCCTCCTGAGCCCCAGTGTGCCTAAACCACAGAGACCACAGAGTCCACATTTGGCATTACTTTAGAGAGGAGAGCCCACTAAACTTACTGGATGCTTGTCTCCAGACGCACCAGGTGAAATTTTGCATTTTTAGCAGAAATTGGGCTGCAAAGGGCCAATATATTATTATTTTTTTCTGTCTCTACCAGTGAGTGGAAGCATTACGCTCCCTCTCCCATCATTCCCCTCTCAGCGTCTGACGTCCCTGACACAGACACTGACAGGGGGTCGCTATGACGTCACTACTCGATAGGCGCTTGGAGCAGCGGAGGAACGAGGAGAGGTGAGTATTGGATGCACAGTACAGACCAAAAGTTTGGATACACCTTCTCATTTAAAGATTTTTCCGTATTTTCATGACTATGAAAACTGTAACATTTCAAAAACCTGACCGTCACATCCAAACATAGACTAAGTGTGAACAGGTGCTGAACCCAGAGTCGCTAACTCGTATATAGTTAAGTAAATAAGGCAGCACACTGCAGCGCTAAAACATGCAAACATGAAATACGAAAATTGAACTGCATTACTGCACTAGAAATATGAAAAATGAGAGTGTTTAGTGCATAAAAATGGCCAATTTTATGTGTAGCTGGTAGCCACATTAGGGCATGTCTCTTATACCAGGTCCTAAACTTGCCTTTCCTCGCTGAGAATAAACGTCTCCATCTGAATGGGTACATGTGAAACCTCTTCTTAGACTAAAATTCTCTTTCTCTGTGGAGGGGTATTGGACCTGCTGTAATTAAAACACATGTGGCTAGGAGGCGGGAGTGCTCAATCAGAAGGCTAAAGAATACATTTCAAAAACCTGACCGTCACATCCAAACATAGACTAAGTGTGAACAGGTGCTGAACCTAAAGTTGCCAACTCGTATATAGTTAAGTAAATAAGGCAGCACACTGCAGCGCTAAAACATGCAAACATGAAATATGAAAATTGAACTGCATTACTGCACTAGAAATATGAAAAATGAGAGCGTCTAGCACATAAAAATGGCCACCTTTTGCTTTGATGACTGCTTTGCACACTCTTGGCATTCTCTTGATGAGCTTCAAGAGGTAGTCACCGGAAATGGTTTTCACTTCACAGCTGTTCCCTGTCAGGTTTAATAAGTGGGATTTCTTGCCTTATAAATGGGGTTGGGACCATCAGTTGTGTTGAGCAGAAGTCTGGTGGATACACAGCTTACAGTCCTTCTGAATAGGCTGTTAGCTGCTTTTTTCTTGCCATAATACAAATTCTAAGTAAAGAAAAATGAGTGGCCATCATTACTTTTAGAAATGAAGGCCAGTCAGTCCAAAAAATTGGGAAAACTTTGAAAGTGTCCCCAAGTGCAGTTGCAAAAACCATTGTCACGCACGCGCCCAGACTGGTTGGCGCGGGCATACGGGGGTGTGGCCCCACTGGACCACAGACCAAACTTCCCTGGAAGGGGCGTAACTAAGTAGCTTCCTAGGTGTTCGCTGGAGCCTCTGATGGTGAGGTCAGACTTGTACAATAGGAAGCTACCAGGTGCCACTCCAGGGTGATGTCTGGCTGTGGCTGCTGATCCCACTAAGGAACGGAGCGGGCACGGCTGGCACTCTGGCTGACAGGCGGGCACGGCTGGGACACAGGCAGGCAGACGGGTACAACAGAGACACTGGCGGGCAGGCCGACACGGCTGGCTCTCTGGTAGGCAGGCGGGTACGGCTGGAACATAGGAAGAACCGGTAGGGACCGGTCTGCAGGCAGCTATGTGAAACAGGTTGGAACCTGTTCAGACAGGAGGACTAAGTAACAAGTAGAGAAAGACCGCAAGAGCGGATGCAGAGCGAAAGCACAAGAGCTAGAACCAAGAACAGAAACGCAGGAGGCTGAGTACGAGTAGAAGGTGGAGCAAAGAGAAGAGAAGGAGAAGGCAGAGCCAAGGGCGTAGCCGCAAGAGGCGGAGCCAAGGGCGGAGCCGCTGGAGGCGGAGCCAAGAGCGGAGCCGCTGGAGGCGGAGCCGCTGGAGGCGGAGCCAAGAGCAGAGACGCTGGATGCGGAGCCAAGAGCGGAGACACTGGAGGCGGAACCAAGAGCGGAGACGCTGGAGGTAACGCCAAGAGCGGAGACACTGGAGGCGGAGCCAAGAGCAGAGACGGAGCCAAGTGCAGAAACACAGGAGGCGGAGCCAGATAGAACCGCAAAGAGCGGAGCCACAGAGCAAAGCCAGAGAGTGCGAAGCAAGGACTGAGTGCAGAGCCGCAAGAGTGCGTAGTGTAAGCAGACTGAGAACACAAGGAAAGACAAAGCAGGGAAGGAAGCCACAGACAAGGAGACCGAGAAAAGACAAAGTACAGACAAGGCAATAGAACAAGACACAGGGACAAAGACACAAGGACCAGGATATTCTGCCTCCTGGAGGGCGAACTACAAGATCAAGGCAATAGCACAGAGAAAAGCCTCCAGAGAAGGAGTAACTCAGAGCAAGGCCAGGCAAACTCAGCAGCTAAACACTAACTGAGCTAACACATTGCACAGGCCCAGACCACAGGGTGGAGCTGCACTATATACAGGAGGCCTCTTGATAATTGGTCAGGAACTGATTAGACAGATGCACCTGATTCCTATAAGAACCAGAGAGTTCAGGCGCCGGCCCCCTATACACATAGCCATGAGGCATGCAGAGAGCAGAGACACAGAACATGGAGCTGGCATGAAACAGAAACCACATCATGGCCTGGAGCAGTGGGTAAGATTGTGTGAGAGATGTGAGGCCATGCCGTGATGCCAGCAGAGTTGTTACAGTACCCCCCCTTTACGGCCCCTCTTCTTCAAGCCCGCCAGAATAACTTGTAGAGGAAGGATAGGAGCACACATAGTCCAGGCCAACATGACATCTTCAGAGTAGAATAAGGCAGGCGGGTCACCAGGAATCTCATAAAACAAAGTCTCTTGGTGCTCAACAGGGTTAGCTTCCACAATGAGCTGGACCACCTCCTTCAGGTAGACAGGTAACAGGGAATTGAATGCTGCTGTCTTAACATCTTCACCAGCCGGACACATGGAAACTGGAAGCCTTCTCATAGGATTCAACTTTTGCCCGACAAGTAGCAGAGATGTTCTTAGGTATGGAACACAAGAAAAGTCATTAGAGATGAGAGTGGAGAACAACAGCTCCACCGAGTCAGAGAAAAATTGAGGTGAACAAACTTCTGTTTTGAAATCTTCACCAGCCGGCCACAAGGACGCTGAAGGTATCCACATAGGAACCATCTTCTGCCTGTTATCCAGAAGAAATCGTCCAAACGGCGGGGATGTTCCGAGGTACGGATTACAGGAATAGTCGTGGGAGGTGTGTGGAGAGATAGTCACCGCCTCCCCATCTTCAGTGACGTTAGCACACCTTGACTCGACGACTAACTGTTTACTGGTATAGTCGCTGGAGATGTGTGGAGACATTGTCACCGTCTCCCCATCTTCGGTGACGTCAGCACACCTTGACTTGACCACTAGCTGTTTACTGGTATAGTCATTGGAGATGTGTGGAGACATCGTCACCGTTTCCCCATCTTCAGTGACGTCAGCACACCTTGACTCGACGACTAACTGTTTACTGGTATAGTCGCTGGAGATGTGTGGAGACATCGTCACCGTTTCCCCATCTTCGGTGACGTCAGCACATCTTGACTCGACGACTAGCAGACCAGCTGAAGAAGATGACACTGCTGAGAGTCTTTGATGCATGGGAACCAGACACTTCTCAAGACTGGGTAAGTTCAAACGAAGCACTTTACTGGAACTCTTGATCAGAGCGGGTGGTAGAGTCCTTGGCTCAGAATGACCCATGGGCATAACAGACAGCATACGGAAAACAAACTTCTTCGTCTATAAGGCTCCAACTTGGAGCTGTAGTTGTCCTTGCAGGACTAGACTGCTCTTTAGCAGGGCTCGGCCATTATCAGGCAACGCCCACACCGGGTTCTGGAGCTGTAGAACGGAGACCATACACTGACTCCGAATGATAGGCGGCTCAAACACACCAAAGCTCCCAGAAGGCAGAGAAACAGTCATTAACTTTGACGGAGAAGAAGTACTCTTGCCAGGGGCAGCCTCTCCTACTGGCCCAGGGTTTTGGAGTACAGGCTTCACAGGGCAAAGACCATCTGAATGTTCTTTACAACCACAGGGATACCGTATTTCAATCTCACCACCAGATTCAGGCTGCAGATTTACCAGACCCCTTTTATTAGACCTCTTGGATCTTGCTCGGGTGGCCGTTTTGGCGGGTTGTGGAACAGATGAGTCTTGGACGGTCATGGACGGAAGTGACGGTTTACCTACAGGTTTCTTTAGTCTGGACCGTCTCTGTGAGCTTGAAGGGGAAGACTTTTCAGGAGATGCAGTACTTGGCTCATCGAAGGCTTTACAGAAGGCCACCAGGAAGGCCAGCAGATTCGAGATGATGGGGTCCCCTGCTTCCCAAAGGGGGTCGCACCACATCAAAGCATCTCCTCTAAGGTAGGCCATTAAGAAACCTACTTTCAACCAGTCAGTGGGGAATTGGGTAGCATGCCACTTGAAATAACGCAAGCACCGCTCCAGGAACACACAACATTGCTTTGGGTTCCCATAGTAGCATGGAGGATCTGCTGGCTTGGATTCGTCATTAGGAGCGCAGGCTTGAAGTCCATCAAACAGCTCATTAGAGATGACAATAGGGGATGGAGCAGTGAAGGACTGGCTTTCAGACTGGGTAAACATTTTCCTCGGAGGCCAATACTGGCAAGAAGAGAGTTCATCTTGCTCCGAGAGCAAAGGCACATGGGACTCAGCGGGGACCATGGCCTGTGCAAACTGTCACGGAAGCGCCCAGACTGGTTGGCGCGGGCATACGGGGGTGTGGCCCCACTGGACCACAGACCAAACTTCTCTGGAAGGGGCGTAACTAAGTAGCTTCCTAGGTGTTCGCTGGAGCCTCTGATGGTGAAGTCAGACTTGTACAATAGGAAGCTACCAGGTGCCACTCCAGGGTGATGTCTGGCTGTGGCTGCTGATCCCACTAAGGAACGGAGCGGGCACGGCTGGCACTCTGGCTGACAGGCGGGCACGGCTGGGACACAGGCAGGCAGACGGGTACAACAGAGACACTGGCGGGCAGGCGGACACGGCTGGCTCTCTGGTAGGCAGGCGGGTACGGCTGGAACATAGGAAGAACCGGTAGGGACCGGTCTGCAGGCAGGTATGTGAAACAGGTTGGAACCTGTTCAGACAGGAGGACTAAGTAACAAGTAGAGAAAGACCGCAAGAGCGGATGCAGAGCGAAAGCACAAGAGCTAGAACCAAGAACAGAAACGCAGGAGGCTGAGTACGAGTAGAAGGTGCAGCAAAGAGAAGAGAAGGAGAAGGCAGAGCCAAGGGTGGAGCCGCAAGAGTCGGAGCCAAGGGAGGAGCCGCTGGAGGCGGAGCCAAGAGCAGAGCCGCTGGAGGCGGAGCCAAGAGTGGAGACGCTGGAGGCGGAGCCAAGAGCGGAGGCGCTGGAGGCGAAGCCAAGAGCAGAGACGGAGCCAAGTGCAGAAACACAGGAGGCGGAGCCAGATAGAATGACCCCAAACACACCTCCAGGCTGTGTAAGGGCTATTTGACCAAGAAGGAGAGTGATGGGGTGCTATGCCAGATGACCTGAT
The DNA here is from genome assembly GCF_032444005.1 of Ranitomeya imitator. Taxonomy (NCBI): domain Eukaryota; kingdom Metazoa; phylum Chordata; class Amphibia; order Anura; family Dendrobatidae; genus Ranitomeya; species Ranitomeya imitator. The sequence goes on from NC_091284.1 coordinate 612,499,422, forward strand.
GGTTTGGGGTGAGCTGGACCGCAGAGTGAAGGCAAAAGGGCCAACAAGTGCTAAGCATCTCTGGGAACTCCTTCAAGATTGCTGGAAGACCATTTCCGGTGACTATCTCTTGAAGCTTATCAAGAGAATGCCAAGAGTGTGCAAAGCAGTCATCAAAGTAAAAGGTGGTTACGTTGAAGAACCTAGAATATAAGACATGTGTTCAGTTGTTTCACACTTTTTTGTTAAGTATATAATTCCACACGTGTTAATTCATAGTTTTGATGCCTTCAGTGTGAATTTACAATTTCATAGTCATGAAAATACAGAAAAATCTTTAAATGATAAGGTGTGTCCAAACTTCGTCTGTATTGTATTTTATGCGGGTGCTTTATATTGTATAGAGTCTGTCTATGTGTGACGAACAAGAAACGGAGGGATACCGATATCCCACCGCTGCCACCACTTGTAATGGAGCTTATACAATCACAGCTCTCTGGTGCCCCCCTTGCTCTCAGGTCAGTCAGGGAACTGCACCTAGGATAAGTAGTTGCCGTAGACGCTGCCCTGTTACGTACTGGTTACCGGGAGCTCTGCAGTGAGGGCACTATATATGTCACCAGTCCCAGGCCGGGAATATATATATTATAAACCTCTGGTCCGACACTTCCAGGATTCCCCAATAACACCAGAATAGTATGCTGCCACCAGTTCCTTGTTCGATATAAGCCCGGTCCGTTAACAAGCTTATTTAGGGTCAGAAACCAACCCCAGGTAGCGTATAAGTACTAACCGGACTCACAGATGTGGGAAATCCGGATTTGAGGTAAAAGAGCAGCCCAAAATTGATTAATATTTTAATTTCCGAAAGGCACACTAGATAATACAAATATATACAGAGTAATATACAGATATTACAGCCACGAATACATATAAAGGTAAGATACAGGTATTAGGATTACAGTTAGCTCTATGTGTCAAGTTACAAATCTCTTGTAGCATGTGAATCCAGGAAAGCACTCGAACCAACATGTACTTTCACCGGCTAAAAGTGTACAGCTAGTTTTTAACCCCTAGCTCGCCCCCTTCCATAATTGCTACTGCCCCTCTGGGATGAACTGAAATCCCCTCCCCTGATGTTCTAGCTGAAATAATTCCCAATATCTAGGATGGGTCATAACTTCCTAGTGGGAGGTCCAATCGGGATGACTGACGGCCTCAACAGGTTTGATTGGGCTTGACCCATACAGCGAATCCAATCTTGGGTTGGCTAAGTGATTCTGGAGAACCAGTCTCGATAGCGCAGTATCTGGGACAGCTAGAAAATGATGAGACACAGGTGTGTGTGCGGAGGGCTCCCAGGATTCCAGTTTTATATTGGACTTAACCCTGAGATGCACGGTACTCTCATAATTCATTTCTATGTGTCAGTGCCTCTCCGGCAGCCCTGCACAATAGACAGCAGGAGGTCCCCCAGCTCTTTTCCTCCTCGCATTAATTAACACGGTGTTTTTAATTCTCTTGCCATATAGCATGGTCCTGTTCTTTTGAGAATTTGTGTACTTATCTCATGGGTGGGGTCCACAGTTCCAGGAGCAGAGGGAGAACTCTGGCTATTATATTGGACCTGAAATTAGTAAATCAAAATGATGTCTCCCTCATCCCTCACAGGGTGCATTATACTATAGAGTCTGCCTTTGGGGTGTCTATTATACAATATAGAGTCTGCCTCTGGGGGGTGCAATATGCTATACAGTCTGCCTATTGGGGTGCATTATTATTATTATTTATTTATATAGCACCATTGATTCCATGGTGCTGTACATGAGAAGGGGTTACATACAAGTTACAGATATCACATATAGTAAACAAACAATGATGGACTGATAGAGGGGCGAAGACCCTGCCCTTGCAGGCTTACATTCTACAGGATTATGGGGAAGTAGACAGTAGGTTGAGGGTTGCAGGAGCTCCGGTGTTGGTGAGGCGGTAGCTTCGATAGTGATGAGGCGGCAGCGGTGTCAGTGCAGGCTGTAGGCTTTCCTGAAGAGATGAGTTTTCAGGTTCCGTCTGAAGGATCCGACTGTGGTTGATAGTCGGACGTGTTGGGGCAGAGAGTTCCAGAGGATGGAGGATATTCGGGAGAAGTCTTGGGAGGACCGGAGATCACGTGAGGGAAGATATCGGGAGATTAGTTCAGAGATATATGGAGGAGACAGGTTGTGGATGGCTTTGTAGGTCAGTATTAGTAATTTGAACTGGATACGCTGAGGGAATGGGAGCCAGTGAAGAGATTTGCAGAGGGGGGAAGCGGAGGAGTAGCGAGGAGAGATGGATTAGTGGGCAGCAGAGTTAAGGATGGACTGGAGAGGTGCAAGGTTGTTAGCAGGGAGGCCACAGAAAAGGATGTTGCAGTAGTCAAGGCAGGAGATGATGAGGGCGTGCACAAGCATTTTAGTAGATTGGGGGTTGAGGAAAGGATGGATCCTGGAGATATTTTTGAGCTGGAGGCGACAGGAGGTGGAAAGAGCTTGGATGTGACTACAATATAGTCTCCCTATGGAGGGTGCATTATACTATAGAGTCTGCCTAAAGGGGTGCATTATACTACAGAGGCTGCTTATGGTGAGTGTGTTATACAATATAGAGGTTTGCCTATGGGAGGTGCATTATGCTATAGAGCAGGGCTCCCCAACCTGTAGCTCGAGAGCCACATGTGGCTCGCGGCCCCATGAATTGTGGCTCACGACTGTCTGCCAGCTTGATGCATTAGATCCAGGTCTAGCAAAAAGGTATAAAGAGCACATCTCAAAATGGTTTAGAGATGTTTTAGGTATGGTACGCTGGAGGTTTGTACTACCTGTTAGAAGAGGTGCTCAAAGCTGTATGTGACAGTGTGTTGGGAGAATACCCCTGGATCTCAGTGTACTGCTCTGGAGTGATTTCTGTGGAAAAGCTTTGGTTATCATTATACCTGTAATGGGGGCTTTGGTTGACACTACTTTGAAGGAGGTGGGAGCTGGATGTGGCTTGCGACCCTCTCTCAGTGCTGAATGTGGCTTGCGACCCTCTCTCTAAGCTGAATGTGGCTCTCAAGGTCAGAAAGGTTGGGGACCACTGCTATAGAGTATCCCTATTGGAGGTGCATTATACAATATAGAGTCTCCCTATGGAGGGTTCATTTTACTATAGAGTTTACCTAGAGGGGTGCATTATACAATATAACGTCTGCCTATGAGTGCATTATACTATATAGTGTCTGCCTATGGGGATGCATTATACAATATAGAGTCTGCCTATGGAGAGTGCATTATACAATATAAAGTGTCCCTTTGGGGGTACATTATACAATATAGAGTTTGCCTATGGGGAAAGCATTATATATAGAGTCTGCCTATGGGGAGTGCATTATACTATAGAGGGGTAGGAGGAGTGCACTGTACTATATGGAGGCCTACGGAGAGTACATTATACTTTATGGAGGCCTATGGCGAGTGCGTTAATTATATGGAGGCCTATGGGGAGGCTATCTAGGGGGTCATCATATAGTGTGATTAGTGAGGGGGCCATCGTACAATGTTAGAGCCATCAAACAGTTTGGGGGGCTACTAAGGGGTTAGTATACTGGGTGGGTGCTACTATACAGACAGGGGGCATTATACTGTGTATAAGAGATCATACTGTGTATAGGGGAGCTGTATAGGGGGAGACTCGGGACATTACTTTGACTGTCAAAGGGGCACACAGAGGGCATTATTACTTTCTAGGGGACATAAGGTGGGCATTGTTTTCTAGGGCACTTGCATGCGGCATTACTATATTCTAGAGTGCTTTTTTTTTAGAACATAAAAGGCACACAGTACCACCCAGTAGGTGCAGTAATAGGGACACATAATGGCAGCAGCAGCTCAATACTGGGGTATTAGCAGGATAAGGAGTTGTGCAGGCTGGGAATAGCCCCATTGGGGACAATGCTGAAAATATGAGAAGTGAAATGTGTCTTTTTTGTATTCCCTACAGCAGAGTTCTGGCTGGAAGAAGTTGTCATGTCGGTCTGGGCCAAATGGAAAAGAAGTGAAAAGTGAACGACTCCATCAAGAACGTCAGCAGTAAGTCACCATCTATCACTGTGCTGTAATCACTTGTATGTCCCGTAGGACTGGTATTTACCACTGAACAAATGGCGGTAATATCAATGTTGATCTTTGTATAGAGATTATTTTCAACAATGCTGTCATCTGCTGAGGTTCTCCCACATCCACTATTATGGTGTGTTGCCCAGTTGTAGGCAAGGTTATCTGGTTTGGAGCTCACTCAGAAGTTTCTCCCCCCTACCACCCGAATGAAAACTCCAGCTACGTCTCTAACGGGCACTACAATGTACACTACAATACAGAGAGGATGTGGAAACCACAAAAGAAACGACCAACAAGGGTAGCTATGATAAAAGTAAAAACAAACTCTTTATTAAATACATATCTATAAAACATATTTAGGACATAAATAGAACAAAGATAGGAAAATGGAAGATGTCACAATACAGGTACACTACTATAAGAAACAAGAATGTGCGGGCTAGACCCTGACTCCCTAATTAAAAAAGGTCTTTGTAGTGGGAGATGACACCAAAAGAACGGATTGGCTACAGATAGTATAAAGCACTCTACATATACTAACTACTGTGCCCCAGAAGTAGTGGTCATAAGATGTACCTAAATCTCTGAAGTGCCAATATATTAACAGTTACCAACTATATAAAGTAAGGCCCAGAGAACTAACAAATCACCAAGACGTCCACAATGTCCACTAAAACCGGGCATGTAGAGTGTAGGTACAACCAAGTAAATCACCAACCAATGCCATATCCGAACGCACTAAACCCAGCCCCAGGAACGGTACCAGGGAGGTGCCAATGCACCCATATGGAGCATAATCCAAAGCGTGAACCAATCACTATTACCTGGTCCTGGGCGGTAAGCAGGTGTACAGCAGGAGAGTAGCCGGCACGTCTACCCGACGCGCGTTTCGGAGCCGATGCTCCTTCGTCAGGGGTGCGTGTGAGAATGCCACAGTGCCGGGGTTTAAATGTGTGCCCACCAGCCTCTGCAGCGGCGTCAACCGGAAGTGACGCAGGCGTTGCCGGGACACCACTCGCCGCGGCGGCGACGTCATGCGAGGGCGCCGCCACAACCATGGCAACCGCCCGAGCATAGAGACGCCGCAAGCCGCGGGGAGCAGCGACACCCGGCACGCATGCGTACAGGAGACGCCACCGCAGATACAAGATGCTGACCGGGCTAGAGGGGGCCGATGTGCCGAATGGGTAAATGGATAATCATGATCCGCAACCGAGTTGAAACAACAAGTCTACATATACTAAATGCCCAGACAGCCCTCCTCCTAAAAAAAAAAAAAATTGAAATAGATAAATAGGAGTGCTAAAACTTAGCCTCCAAACACCATATACCCACCGGCACTAGATCTAACCACATAGTGGCCTTTGTATGGAATCAATACCCATAGGTGGAATAACGGAACATGAAATAAACACAATAACACACAAGAAATGCAACATGTATACATAAAATATGAAAAAACATTTAAGACATAGAAAAGAAAAAAAGAGAAAAATGTATAAATACATAAAAATGCAACAGTCTATATGGGACTACATCCGTGTCCACCAACAAGCTGTAAATTCTGGTGATCGAATAAGATGCTGTTTCTTGCGAATGCAATACTTCAGGGACATCACCTGGCACAACTCGAGACGCGGTGGATATGGACGCTTAATAGCGTCCATCCCCACGGGCTCAATGAAAACCTGAGCTTTGCGTCATTTCTGTGACCGCGACCGGCATATAGAGGACATGGGGGTGTGCACGATCGGGTGCACCTATATGTTGTTTTTAACTTTGTTTTTATCTTTTAGATTTATTTCCATTGATTTGTGGATATGTCAGCGTTGTCGTATGGATTCAAGCTACCAGTTGTACATCAGGTGATGTCCCTGAAGTATTGCATTCGCAAGAAACAGCATGTATACATGTTGCATTTCTTGTGTGTTATTGTGTTTATTTCATGTTCCGTTATTCCACCTATGGGTATTGATTCCATACAAAGGCCACTATGTGGTTAGATCTAGTGCCGGTGGGTATATGGTGTTTGGAGGCTAAGTTTTAGCACTCCTATTTATCTATTTCAATTTTTTTTTTTTTTTTTAGGAGGAGGGCTGTCTGGGCATTTAGTATATGTAGACTTGTTGTTTCAACTCGGTTGCGGATCATGATTATCCATTTACCCATTCGGCACATCGGCCCCCTCTAGCCCGGTCAGCATCTTGTATCTGCGGTGGCGTCTCCTGTACGCATGCGTGCCGGGTGTCGCTGCTCCCCGCGGCTTGCGGCGTCTCTATGCTCGGGCGGTTGCCATGGTTGTGGCGGCGCCCTCGCATGACGTCGCGGCGAGTGGTGTTGTCCCGGCAACGCCTGCGTCACTTCCGGTTGACGCCGCTGCAGAGGCTGGTGGGCACACATTTAAACCCCGGCACTGTGGCATTCTCACACGCACCCCTGACGAAGGAGCATCGGCTCCGAAATGCGCGTCGGGTAGACGTGCCGGCTACTCTCCTGCTGTACACCTGCTTACCGCCCAGGACCAGGTAATAGTGATTGGTTCACGCTTTGGATTATGCTCCATATGGGTGCATTGGCACCTCCCTGGTACCGTTCCTGGGGCTGGGTTTAGTGCGTTCGGATATGGCATTGGTTGGTGATTTACTTGGTTGTACCTACACTCTACATGCCCGGTTTTAGTGGACATTGTGGACGTCTTGGTGATTTGTTAGTTCTCTGGGCATTACTTTATATAGTTGGTAACTGTTAATATATTGGCACTTCAGAGATTTAGGTACATCTTATGACCACTACTTCTGGGGCACAGTAGTTAGTATATGTAGAGTGCTTTATACTATCTGTAGCCAATCCGTTCTTTTGATGTCATCTCCCACTACAAAGACCTTTTTTAATTAGGGAGTCAGGGTCTAGCCCGCACATTCTTGTTTCTTATAGTAGTGTACCTGTATTGTGACATCTTCCATTTTCCTATCTTTGTTCTATTTATGTCCTAAATATGTTTTATAGATATGTATTTAATAAAGAGTTTGTTTTTACTTTTATCATAGCTACCCTTGTTGGTCGTTTCTTTTGTGGTTTCCACATCCTCTCTGTATTATACAGTTACGACTGGTACGGTTATTAGTCCGAAAAGTGAGCAACAGTGAGTGTTTTCATTAGTTTACTCACGCGATGTTGCTCCCTAGTACCACCATTTGGATACTATAATGTACACTACAATGTACAGATACCACAATGGCATATTTGTATTTTCACTTAGCAACATCCATTGCTAGCAAAATCCTAACCACACCTATAGATAAATTCCCAGAGGGGTGTAATTTCCAAATTGGAGGGGGATTTTCCGCTCTTCTGGCACTTAGAGGATCTGTATATGGAGTCCGCAAACTATTTTACAAAAATTTGTTCTCCAAGAGTCAAATAGCGCTTGTTCCCTCCCGAGTCTTGACACGTGGCTGAACATTAGCCACATATGGGGTATTGCCATGTTACATACATAGTTACATAGGGTAGAGTTATATGTGATCGCGTTGCTGCGAGGGTCTCCTTCCCTCCCTCCCTGTAGCAGGCCCGGATCCATGATGCCCGCGGCATCCGGGTCCTGCAGGGAGGGAGGTTGCTTACCAAGTGCCTGCTCAGAGCAGGCGCTTGGTAACCCTGCATTGCTCTCAGACAGATCGGTGATCTGACAGAGTGCTATGCAATCTGTCAGATCAGCGATCTGTGATGTCTTCCCCTGGGACAAAGTAAAAAAAAAAAAATTTCACATGTGTAAAAAAAATTAAATAAAAAAATTCCTAAATAAAGAAAAAAAAAATATTATTCCCATAAATACATTTCTTTATCTAAAAAAAACAAACAATAAAAGTACACATATTTAGTATCACCGCATCCGTAACGACCCAACCTATAAAACTGTCCCACTAGTTAACCCCTTCAGTAAACACCGTAATAAAAAAAAGAAACGAGGCAAAAAACAACGCTTTATTATCATACCGCCGAACAAAAAGTGGAATAACACGCAATCAAAAAGACAGATATAAATAACCAAGGTACCGCTAAAAGCGTCATCTTGTCCCGCAAAAAACGAGCCGCCATACAGCATCATCAGCAAAAAAATAAAAAGTTATAGTCCTCAGAATAAAGCGATGCAAAAATAATTATTTTTTCTATAAAATAGTTTTTATCGTATAAAAGCGCCAAAACATAAAAAAAGATATAAATGAGGTATCGCTGTAATCGTACTGACCCGAAGAATAAAACTGCTTTATCAATTTTACCAAACGCGGAACGGTATAAACGCCTCCCCCAAAAGAAATTCATGAATAGCTGGTTTTTGGTCATTCTGCCTCACAAAAATCGGAATAAAAAGCGATCAAAAAATGTCACGTGCCCGAAAATGGTACCAATAAAAACATCAACTCGTCCCGCAAAAAAACAAGACCTCACATGACTCTGTGGACTCAAATATGGAAAAATTATAGCTCTCAAAATGTGATAACGCAAAAAAAATTTTTTTGCAATAAAAAGCGTCTTTCAGTGTGTGACGGCTGCCAATCATAAACATCCGCAAAAAAACCCGCTATAAAAGTAAATCAAACCCCCCTTCATCACCCCCTTAGTTAGGGAAAAATTAAAAAAATGTATTTATTTCCATTTTCCCATTAGGGTTAGGGCTGGGGCTAAAGTTAGGGTTAGGGTTTGGATTACATTTACGGTTGGGAATAGGGTTGGGATTAGGGTTAGGGGTGTGTCTGGGTTAGAGGTGTGGTTAGGGTTACCGTTGGGATTAGGGTTAGGGGTGAGTTTGGATTAGGGTTTCAATTATAATTGGGGGGTATCCACTGCTTAGGCACATCAGGGGCTCTCCAAACGCGACATGGCGTCCGATCTCAATTCCAGCCAATTCTGCATTGAAAAAGTAAAACAGTGCTACTTCCTTCCGAGCTCTCCCGTGTGCCCAAACAGGAGTTTACCCCAACATATGGGGTATCAGCGTACTCAGGACAAATTGGCAACAACTTTTGGGGTCCAATTTCTCCTGTTATCCTCGGGAAAATACAAAACTGGGGGCTAAAAAATAATTTTTGTGGGAAAAAAAAAGATTTTTTATTTTCACGGTTCTGCGTTATAAACTGTAGTGAAACACTTGGGGGCTCAAAGTTCTCACAACACATCTAGATAAGTTCCTTGGGGGGTCTAGTTTCCAATATGGGGTCACTTGTTGGGGGTTTCTACTGTTTAGGTACATTCCATCTAAGTCTGCATTCCAAATGGCGCTCCTTCCCTTCCGAGACCTCCTATGTGCCCAAACAGTGGTTCCCCCCCACATATGGGGTATCAGCGCACTCAGGACAAATTCGACAACAACTTTTGGGGTCCAATTTCTACTGTTACCCTCGGAAAAATACAAAACTGGGGGCTAAAAATAATTTTTGTGGGAAAAAAATTTTGTTTTATTTTTACGGCTCTGCATTATAAACTTCTGTGAAGCCCTTGGTGGGTCAAAGTGCTCACCACATAAGTTCCTTAGGGGGGTCTATTTTCCAAAATGGTGTCACTTGTGGGGGGTTTCAATGTTTAGGCACATCAGTGGCTCTCCAAACGCAACATGGCGTCCCATCTCAATTCCAGTCAATTTTGCATTGAAAATTCAAATGGCGCTCCTTCGCTTCCGAGCTCTGTCATGCGCCCAAACAGTGGTTTACCTTCACATATGGGGTATCGGTGTACTCAGGACAAATTGTACAACAACGTTTGGGGTCCATTTTCTCCTGTTACCCTTGGTAAAAAAAACAAACAAATCGGAGCTGAAGTAAATTTTTTGTGAAAAAAAGTTAAATGTTAATTTTTATTTAAACATTCCAAAAATTCCTGTGAAACACCTGAAGGGTTAATAAACTTCTTGAATGTGGTTTTGAGCACCTTGAGGGGTGCAGTTTTTAGAATGGTGTCACACTTGGGTATTTTCTATCATATAGACCCCTCAAAATGACTTCAAATGAGATGTGGTCCCTAAAATAAAATGGTGTTGGAAAAATGAGAAATTGCTGGTCAACTTTTAACCCTTATAACAATCTTGCCTTTCGCAGGAGTGTACTATGGAGGACAGAGAATGAACTTCAATCCAATATTGCAGCCAGCATGCAGCCAGCGGGTAAGGAAAGGGTGAATCAAACACCCAAAAACCCCGCCTCCATGGCTGAAGATTGTTCCCTCCAAATTCAGGTGACAGTGTCCCTTTAAGGATGATTTTACATATAGACACACCCCTCCCCCTATCCATTCGGTCATTTCTGAACAGACTATAGCCCTGCAAGTTAACAGCCCAGTCATGGCTCTCATCCAGCCAGGTTTCAGATATCCCCACCATGTCATAATTATGCTCCAACAACATTAGTTCTAATTCGTCCATTTTGTTAGCGAGGCTTCTGGCATTAGTATACATGCACTTGATGTTCCTCTCTGTACCTCTGTTTCTTAAATTATTAACTGTTCTAACCCCGCCCCCATGCCACCGCCACCCCCAACTTCCTTATTTGTGCCCAGGTATCTGTCTGCACTATCTTCCCCTCCTATAAATTGAATACCCTCTTCCCAATCTCTAGTTTAAACACTCCTCCAACCTTCTAGCCATTTTCTCCCCCAGCACAGCTGCACCTTCCCCATTGAGGTGCAGCCCGTCCCTAGCGTAGAGCCTGTAGCCAACTGAGAAGTCGGCCCAGTTCTGCAGGAACCCAAACCCCTCCTTGCTACACCAATTCTTGAGCCACTTATTAACCTCCCTAATCTCCCGTTGCCTCTCTGGCTTGGCACGTGGTACCGGCAGTATTTCGGAAAATACCACGTTGGAGGTCCTTGCTTTCAGCTTGCAGCCTAGTTCCCTGAAATCATCTTTAAAGACCTTCCACCTACCTCTAACTTTGTCATTTGTGCCAATGTGCACCATGACCGCTGGGTCCTCACCAGCTCCTCCCAGCAATCTGTCCACCTGATCAGCGATGTGTCGGAATCAAGCACCAGGTAGGCAGCACACCGTTCGACGATCCGTCTTTGTGACAGATTGCCCTATCTGTTCCCCTAGTAATTGAGTCGCCCACTACCAGCACCTGTCTGGCCTGCCCTGCTCTCCTATTTCCCTCCTTACTGGAGCAGTCACTCCTCCGGCTTTCAGAGGACATGCCTGGCTGCAGCAGTGCTACCCCTGTACTGGCACCCCCCTCATCTGCCAACTTAGTAAACTTATTGGGGTGTGCCAGATCAGGACTAGCCTCCCTAGCACTCTTCCCTCTACCCTTTCTGTCACCCAGCTTGCTACTTCATTGTCCTGCAGCTCCATCCTACCATCTCCCCCCTCATCTATCCCATTGAGCGTCAGCTCAGTGAGCAGAAGACTCCTGTCCATATTGTCTATGGAGCTCAGTGTTGCCAGCTGTACATTTAGATTCAGAATCTGGGTTTCCAAATGCACAACGTGCTCACATCTCGCACAGCAGAATGCACCCTCGATCGGCTGCTCAAGGACTGCATACATGTGGCAAGATGTGCACTGGATTGCATTAACAATAGTGGAGCACATTTCCTAATGGGGATTGCACCAGACAGAAAAGTTAAATTAAATAAATAAATAAATACAAAGTATTAATACAAAACAGACAGCAATTCAGTAATTCCTCCCTTGGAAACTCCCTGACTCCAAAGTCACTGAATCACAAGTCACACTTACCGCCGTTCACACTTACACTCAGCTCGCTCACACTCGCTCTGCTGAAGATTTATAGATTTTTTTTTCTCTAGTTCCCTTAACAGCAATCCACCTTGCTGTTCAAATGCACTTCCAAAAAGGACTGGAGCCCCAAACAGCTGCCCCTTATAAACCCTTAACTATGAGCCCCCACCCTAAGTTAACCCCTTATGAATATAGCTACTCCCAATTCAGCAACTCACACCAATTCACACAGGTATTTGTTAAAGGCTTTCCAAATACCTCTTCACTGAATCACAAGTCACACTTACCGCCGTTCACACTTACGCTCAGCTCACACTCAGCTCGCTCACACTCGCTCTGCTGAAGATTTATAGTTTTTTTTTCTCTAGTTTCCCTCAACAGCAATCAACCTTGCTGTTCAAATGCACTTCCAATTGTGTGACAATTATGTGGTCATTTTTTATCTTTCTCCCCTTGTGAAAATGTAAAATCTGGGGCTAGAACAACATTATAGTGTATACATTGTAATGTATTTTTTTCTCTTCACCCCTCAATGGTATAACACATGTGGTGTCAATATGCTCACTGCGCCCCTAGATGATTTCATTAAGACGTGTAGTTTGTAAAATGGGGTCACTTATGGGGGTTCTGCTGTTCTGACACCTCAAAGGTTTTTTCAAAGTGACTTGGCACCCTCAAACCATCCCAGTCAAATCTGCATTACGATATGGTGCTCCTTCCCTTCTGAACTTTATACTGCGCCTAAAAAGTAGTTTTTGACCACCTATGGGGCATCGCCGTACTCCAGAGACAATGCGTATCAAATTTTGGAAAAATTGGAAAAATTTTAACTTTTAATTTTACAGCCAAATTTCATACAATTCTGTGAGATACCTGTGAGTTTAAAATGCTCACTACACCCCTAGATGAATTCTTTGTGCGGTGTAGTTTCCAAAATGGGGTCACTTGTGGGGGCTTCTGCTGTGCTGGAGCTTCGGTGGCTCACCAAATGTGACATGCCATCCACAATGTATTCCAGAAAATTTTGCACTCCAAAAATCTAATAGCGCTCCTTCTCTTTCCAGCCCGGAAGTTTGCCCATACAAGAGTTTCTGACCACATATGGGGTATCCCTTAAATGGACCACATAATTTACTGTGCAATTTCTCCTATTACCTTTGTGAAAATTAAAATTCTGGGAAGCACCTGTAGGTTCAAGATACCACATTTCGAGATAAATTCCTTGAGGGGTGTAGTTTTCAAAATGGGACACTTGTGGGGGATTTACTCTGTTCAGGCATATCAAGGGCTCTCTAAACATATCATGGTGTCCGCTATATAGTCCAGCCAATTTTACAGGCTAAATGTCAAAAGGTGCTCCTTCCCTTCCAAACCTTGCCATACCCACAGACAGTAGTTTTCCGTCACATATGGTGTATTCAGTAGAAAATGGACCTTACAATTTGTTATGCAATTTCTCCTGTAACCTTTGTGAAAATGAAAAATTTGTGGTTAAAGCAATGTTTTTGTGAGAAAAAGTAAAAAGGTTTTATTTTTTTTTATGTTGTTTGAATTCATGTGATGCATCTAAATGGGTTAAAATACTTCACTGTGGTTTTGAGCACCTCGAGTGGTGCAGTTTTTGAAATGGTGTCACTTTTGGAAATTTTCTATCATATAGCCCTTCAAGGTCACTTGAAATGTGATGTGGCCCCTAAAAAAAAATAGGTTTTGTAAATTTGGTTGGCAAAATGAGAAATTACTGATAGTAAGTCAGAAATGTTAAACTTTTAACAAAAAAAACATTGTTTAAAAAATGATGCTGATGTAATATAGACATATGGGAAATGTTCGTTTTAACACAAAATACCGTAGTTAAGATCTGATTTAAGGGTATAAAAATAAAAATGTTAAAAATTGAAACATTTTCAATTGTTTTGACAAATTTTTAATATCTTCATAAATCATATTAAAGTTTACCACTAAAATGAAGTATACTGTATCACAAAACCGCTTTCTAGGAATCACTGGGATACATAAAGTGCTGCATGTCACATTTTAGAAATAAGGCTCTGTCCTTAAGAGGTTAAAGGGGCTGTCTGGCCTTAAAGGGAACCTGTCACTTGAATTTGGCGGGACCGGTTTTCGGTCATACGGGCAGAGTTTTCAGGTGTTTGATTCAACCTTTCCTTACCCGCTGGCTGCATGCTGGCTGCAATATTGGATTGAAGTTCATTCTCTGTCCTCTGTAGTACACGCCTGCGCAAAGCAATCAGCGAAATAGTTCCAGGACATAGTGCGCCGGCGCATGCGCACTAATGCTTTTCGGCTTTGCCCGCAGTTGGCCAAAGCATACTGCGCCTGCGCAAGGCAAGATTGCTTTGCGCAGGCGTGTACTACGGAGGACAAAGAATGAACTTCAATCCAATATTGCGGCCACCATGCAGCCAGCGGATAAGGAAAGGGTGAATCAAACACCCGGAAACTTCGCCAATATGACCGAAAACCGGTCCCGCCCAAATTCAGGTGACAGGTTCCCTTTAAGCCTACAGTCACTATGGTGTGACTGCAGACTTGTGAATCCTCATATCACGAGCACTGTGAGGATTTTCTGGTGTCGGGAGTGGGAGGTGATCTGACCGCAAGTATTCGATTTGCATACTTCTGGCCACATTCTGATTAGACCGTATAGTCACATACTTGCGGTCAGGTGCGCCCGTCCCTCTTGGCATCGGCACTGTACTTCGCGCTGTGAGATTTCATGAGTCTGCAGTTGCGCTAAGACCAGACAATCTGTTTAACCCCTTTCTGACCTCAGATGGGATAGTATGTCTGAGGTCAGAAGCCCCGCTTTGATGCGGGCTCCAGCGGTGAGCCCGCATCAAAGCCGGGACATGTTAGCTGTTTTGAACAGCTGACATGTGCCCGTAATAGGCGCGGGCAGAATCGCGATCTGCCCGCGCCTATTAACTAGTTAAATGCTGCTGTCAAACGCAGACAGCGGCATTTAACTACCGCATCTGGCCGGACGGCCGGAAATGACGGCATCGCCGACCCCCATCACATGATCGGAGGTCGGCGATGCTTCTCCATTGTAACCATAGAGGTCCTTGAGACCTCTATGGTTACTGATCGCCGGTAGCTGTGAGCGCCACCCTGTGGTCAGCGCTCACAGCATACCTGATTTTCTGCTACATAGCAGAGAACATCAGATCGCTCCTATGTAGCAGAGGCGATCGTGCTGTGCCTGCTTCTAGCCTCCCATAGAGGCTATTGAAGCATGGCAAAAGTTAAAAAAAAATGTGAAAAAAATAAAAAAAAAATATAAAAGTTTAAATCACCCCCCTTTCGCCCCAATCAAAATAAATCAATAAAAAAAAAAAATCAAATCTACACATATTTGGTATTGTCGCGTTCAGAATCGCCCGATCTATCAATTAAAAAAAGCATTAACCTGATCACTAAACAGCGTAGCGAGAAAAAAATTTGAAACGCCAGAATTACGTTTTTTTGGTCGTTGCGACATTGCATTAAAATGCAATAACGGGCGATCAAAAGAACGTATCTGCACCAAACTGCTAATCATTAAAAACGTTATCTCGGCACGCAAAAAATAAGCCCTCAACCGACCCCAGATCATGAAAAATGGAGACGCTACGAATATCGGAAAGTGGCGCAATTTTTTTTTTTTTGTTTAGCAAAGTTTGGGATTTTTTTTTTCACTACTTAGGTAAAAAAATAACCTAGTCATGTTCGATGTCTATGAACTCGTACTGACCTGGAGAATCATGATGGCAGGTCAGTTTTAGCATTTAGTGAACCTAGCAAAAAAGCCAAACAAAAAACAAGTGTGGGATTGCACTTTTTTGCAATTTCACCGCACTTGGAATTTTTTTCCCGTTTTCTAGTACACGACATGCTAAAACCAATGATTTCGTTCAAAAGTACAACTCGTCCCGCAAAAAATAAGCCCTCGCATGGCCAAATTGACGGAAAAATAAAAAAGTTATGGCTCTGGGAAGGAGGGGAGTGAAAAACGAACACGGAAAAACAAAAAATCCCAAGGTCATGAAGGGGTTAAACCCTATACAAAAGACCATTAAAGAGGCTTTACCATCTTACAGTGTATAATGATGGAATGTGGCTAGGTTATGATATCACTTTATAATTGGAGGAGTCCAACCTATAGGACCCTGACGTATGGAGCATGAAGGGGACCCAGTGATAGTGCCCCTTCTACGTTTTCCAGACATGCATCATTCCCTGCCACACTGCTGTAGAACAAACTGCAAATGGCCCCATTCACTTGAATAGACATTGCGCCCATGTGTGAGAGAGTAACAGTAACAGAGACACAGAGCTACATTCTCCGAATCGGTGAGGGTCCCAGAAATCATCACTGATCATAAAATGATGTTCCATCACCTCATATGATCGGGAAAATCCATTTTACATATTAGAAAATTGTATTTTGTGGAAGAGACTTGCAGAGATTGAGAAACATGTAATTAAATCTTCAAACGGCTCTATCAGAAGTAAATTACATGGTCTGCTTTCACATTGTAATTATTTAGCAGCAGCTATTACACACAGGAAAACAAATACGAGTACATACATCCTCTTCTAATGGCACAGCCAGAGATTGTATCTTCTGGAAGCCAAACACATAAGAATGATAGCAAATTACTGCAAGATAATAAGGTATACATTTCAGCTGTTCCAATAACTTGACAATTACTGTACTTATCCATATTCATACAATTCTATCATTAGGTGCACAACATTCCTTGCTTTGAAGGTGCAAAGATTCATTGCCATTGATTAGAATAAAGCCCAACCTTATAACTTCCCTATAATGTAAAACAATGCAAAGACAATGAAATAGAGAGTGTGTGTGAATACATACATACATACATACATACATACACACACAAGAATTATTAGGCTATGTGCACACGTTGCGGTTTTTACTGCGGAACCGCTGCGATTTTGCCGCTGCGGGTCCACAGCAGTTTCCATTGCGTTTACAGTAACCTGTAAACCCTATGGAAACCGCAAACCGCTGTGCACATGCTGCGGGAAAAACCGCGCAGAAACGCAGCGGTTTATAACCCGCAGCATGTCACTTCTTTGTGCAGAATCGCAGCGATTCTGCACCCATAGAAATGCATTGATCCGCTTACTTCCCGTATGGGGCTGTGCACACCATGCGGGAAGTAATGCGGATAATGTGCGGGTTATACCCGGGGTGGAGGAGAGGAGACTCTCCTCCAGGCCCCGGGAACCATATTTGTGGTAAAAAAAAGAATTAAAATAAAAAATGATGTTATACTCACCTCTGAAGTCTCAGCGCTGCACACTGCCGTCCGGTCTCAGGTTTGCTATGCGACTAGGACCTGCGGTGACGTCGCGGTCACATGACCGTGACGTCACGAAGGTCCTTCTCGCACAGCATCTTTGGAACCGGACCGCCGCCTGCAGCGCCGAGGAGATCGGGACATCAGAGGGTGAGTATATCATCATTTTTTTTATTTTTAACATTACTATTGATGCTGCATATTGCTGCATATGCAGCATCAATAGTAGGGGTAAATCCCGCAGCGGAACCCGCAGGACAAACCGCGATAAATCTGCAGGGATAACCGCAGCGGGTTTGCCCTGCAGATTTATCAAATCCGCTGCGGGAGAACCAGCAGGGACAGGACGCAACGTGTGAACATGGCCTTAATTGATAAAATTAAACTGATTAGTGATGAGAGAACAATAGCAAAAAACTCGGCACTCAGACTCAGATAAAGTGATTTAACCCCTTCGCGACATGCGCCGTACTAGTACTGCGCTGCCGGCACTGCATTAGTGCCAGCAGCAGTACTAGTACGGCGCACCGATCACCGCGGTCTCGCGCTGAGCGCCGCGGTGATTGGGTGCGGGTGTCAGCTGTATACGACAGCTGACACCCCGCAGCAATGCCCACGATCGGCGCTATCGCCGATCGCGGGCATTTAACCCCTCTGATGCCGCTGTCAGTAGTGGCAGCGGCATAGAGGGGGATCGCGCAGGGACGGGGGCTCCCTGTGCTCTCCCACCGGAGCAACGCAATGAGATCGCGTTGCTCCGGTGACCTGGAAGGAGTCCCCGGATCCAAGATGGCCGCCGGACTCCTTCCGGGTCATGCAATGACCTGGCTAGCCGGCGCCTGCTGAGAGCAGGCGCTGGAAGCCAGCTAAGCTGCCTGTCAGATCGTTGATCTGACAGTGTGCTATGCAGTGTCAGATCAACGATCTGATCTAATACAGATATGTCCCACCCTGGGACAATGTTAGAAAGTAAAAAAAAAAAAAAATAGAATGTGTAAAAAAAAAAAAAAAAAAAATCCCCAAATAAAAAAAAAAAAAACATTTCCCAATAAATCCATTTATTTATGTAAAAAAAAAAAAAAAACACAATAAAGGTACACATATTTGGTATCGCCGCGTCCGTAACGACCCGCTCTATAAAACTATCCCACTAGTTAACCCCTTCAGTGAACGCAAAAAAATAAAATAAAAACAAGGCAAAAAACAACGCTTTATTATCATACAGGCGAACAAAAAGTGGAATAACACGCGATCAAAACGAGGGATATAAATAACCATGGTACCGCTGAAAACGTCATCTTGTCCCGCAAAAAAAAAGCCGCCATACAGCATCATCAGCAGAAAAATAAAAAAGTTATAGCTCTCAGAATAATGCGATGCAAAAACAATTATTTTTTTATATAAAATAGTTTTTATTGTGTAAAAGCGCCAAAACATAAAAAAAATTACATAAATGAGGTATTGCTGTAATCGTACTGACCCGAAGAATAAAACTGCTTTATCCATTTTACCACACGTGGAACGGTATAAACGCCCCCCCCAAAAGAAATTCAGGAATTGCTGGTTTTTGTTCATTCCGCCTCCCAAAAATCGGAATAAAAAGCGATCAAAAAATGTCATCTGCCCGAAAATGTTACCAATAAAAACGTCAACTCGTCCCGCAAAAAACAAGACCTCATATGACTCTGTGGGCCAAAATATGGATAAATTATAGCTCTCAAAATGTGGTGATGCAAAAACTATTTTTTGCAATAAAAAGCGTCTTTTAGTGTGTGACAGCTGCCAATCATAAAAATCCGCCAAAAAAACGCTATAAAAGTAAATCAAACCCCCCTTCATCACCCCCTTAGTTAGGGAAAAATAATAAAATGTAAAAAAAATGTATTTATTTCCATTTTCCCATTAGTGCTAGGGTTAGGGTTTCAGTTATAATTGGGGGTTTCCACTGTTTGGAGAGCCCCTGATGTGCCTAAACGCGCCATGGCGTCCGATCTCAATTCCAGCCAATTCTGCTTTGAAAAAGTAAAACAGTGCTCCTTCCCTTCCGAGTTCTCCTGTGTGCCCAAACAGTGGTTCCCCCCAACATATGGGGTATCAGCGTTCTCAGGACAAGTTGGACAACAACTTTTGGGGTCCAATTTGTCCTGTTACCCTTGGGAAAATAAAAACATAGGGGATAAAATATCATTTTCGTGGAAAAAAAAATATATTTTTTATTTTCACGGCTCTGCGTTATAAACTGTAGTGAAACACTTGTTGGTTCAAAGCTCTCACAACACATCTAGATAAGTTCCTTTGGGGGTATAGTTTCCAATATGGGGTCACTTGAGGGGGGTTTCTACTGTTTAGGTACATCAGGGGCTCTGCAAATGCAACATGACGCCTGCAGACCAATCCATCTAAGTCTGCATTTCAAATGGCGCTCCTTCCCTTTCGAGCTCTGCCATGCACTTAAACAGTGGTTCCCCCCAACATATGGGGTATCAGCGTTCTCAGGACAAGTTGACAACAACTTTTGGGGTCCAATTTGTCCTGTTACCCTTGGGAAAAAAAAAATTGCGGGCTAAAACATCATTTTGTGGAAAGAAAAAATGATTTTTTAATTTTCACAATGCTACATTCTAAACTTTAGTGAAACAATTGGGGGTTAAAAGTGCTCACCACACATCTAGATAAGTTCCTTAGGGGGTCTTCTTTCCAAAATGGGGTCACGTGTGGGGGGTTTCCACTGTTAAGGCACGTCAGGGGCTCTCCAAATGCGACATGGCGTCCGATCTCAATTCCAGCCAATTTTGCATTGAAAAGTCAAATGGCACTCCTTCCCTTCCGAGCTCTGCCATGCGCTCAAACAGTGGTTTATCCCCATATATGAAGTATCGACGTACTCAGGACAAATTGCACAACAACTTTTGGGGTCCAATTTATCCTTTTACCCTTGGGAAAATAAAACATTTGGGGCAAAAAGATCATTTTTTGTGAAAATTAATAAAACATTTTTTTTTACGGCTCTACATTATAAACTTCTGTGAAGCACTTGGAGGTTCAAAGTGCTCACCACACATCTAGATTAGTTCCTTAGGGGGTCTACTTTCCAAAATGGTGTCACTTGTGGGGGTTTCCACTGTTTAGGCACATCAGGGGCTCTCCAATCGTGACATGGGCTCCGATCTCAATTCCAGCAAATCTTGCATTGAAAAGTCAAACGGCGCTCCTTCCCTTCCGAGCTCTGCCATGTGCCCAAACAGTGGTTTACCCCCACATATGGGGTATCGGCGTACTCAGGACAAATTGTACAACGACTTTTGTGGTCCAATTTCTCCTGTTACCCTTGGTAAAATGAAACAAATTGGACCTGAAGTAAAAATTTTGTGAAAAAAAAGTTAAATGTTCAATTTTTTTAAACATTCAAAAAATTCCTGTGAAGCACCTGAAGGGTTAATAAACTTTTTGAATGTGATTTTGAGTACCTTGAGGGGTGCAGTTTTTAGAATGGTGTCACTTTGGGGCATTTTCTGTCATATAGACCCCTCAAAGTCACTTCAAGTGTGAGGTGGTCCGTAAAAAAATGGTTTTGCAAATTTTGGTGCAAAAATGAGAAATCGCTGGTCAACTTTTAACCCTTATAACGTCCTAACAAAAAAAAATTATGTTTCCAAAATTGTGCTGATGTCTAGCAGACATGTGGGAAATGTTGTTTATTAACTATATTATGTGATATAACTCTCTAATTTAAGGGCATAAAAACTAAGAGTTTGAAAATTGCTAAATTTTCATAATTTCCGACAAATTTTTGTTTTTTTCACAAATAAATGCAAGTCATATCGAAGAAGTTTTACCACTATCATGAAGTACAATATGTCACGAGAAAACAGTGTCAGAATCACCAGGATCCGTTGAAGCGTTTCAGAGTTATGACCTCATAAAGTGACAGTGGTCAGAATTGTAAAAATTGGCCCTGTCACTTAGGTGAAAACAGGCTTTGGGGTGAAGGGGTTAATAATAATAATAATAATAATAATTTTATTTATATAGCGCCAACATATTCCGCAGCGCTTTACAAATTATAGAGGGGACTTGTACAGACAATAGACATTACAGCATAACAGAAATACAGTTCAAAACAGATACCAGGAGGAGTGAGGGCCCTGCTCGCAAGCTTACAAACTATGGGGAAAAGGGGAGACACGAGAGGTGGATGGTAACAATTGCTAATTAATGGTTAATGGTGTCCACGGTAAATAACAGAAGAAACGTTTCGGTCCTATAGCCGGACCTTCATCAGTCACAATATTTGATCGTGAATGGAAGCTAGTGGACCCGAAAGATTATGGGTTTTCATTAAGGTCATAGATATAGGTGGACACAGCCAGTGTCTCAGGGGGATAAGTCCGGCGGTATTGCCTTCTGTGGTATAGAGCCTGTGTCCTGGTCAATGAAGGCTATAGGACCGAAACGTTTCTTCTGTTATTTACCGTGGACACCATTAAATCACTTTATCTGATTAAGTTAAGTCTGAGTGCCGAGTTTTTTGCTATTATTCATGGTATTGGAACCTACTCTGCCACCTCTGTAACGGCTGTGCATGCATTTATTCTTATATAGTGATGAGAGAACGTCCTCGGATAATGTGTTATGTGAGCATACTCGGGTGCTTTCCAAGTTTCTTTGGAGTGCATGGATAATATGGTCGTGTCCCCGCAGCTGCATGATTCACGGTTGTTAGACAGTGGTAACTCATGTGGGGATTTCCTTACAGCAGCAAAACATGCAGGTATGGGGACTCAAACATTTTTCGAGCACTCCATATATAGTCGGAAAGCACCCGAGCATGCTCAGATAACACCTTGTGTGAGGACGTTTGCTCATCACTATTACCATTTCTATTTTTGAAAACATTCTTACTTTGTAGCATTTTTTCCCCACACCTGCATAAAACTTTTGCACAGTACTGTGTGCAGTGATATAAATTGTACATTTGTAACAATTCTAGAAATTTGTGCCACTAAAATTTGACTAAATTGTCCTGCACAAAGAATCTCTTGGTCATGTCCCCACAGTAGTCTCTGATGGCATGCAGATGAAAGGTACAGAATTGTACAACAGAAGTGTAAGTGTTTAAAGGCAGACATGCCTGGCGCGTCCTGTGCCGTGAATGTCTGACTAGCATGATGTCTATCCGCTATTTCATCCTTATCCGCTAGATTTCTAAAAACTTAACATGGACAAAATAGAATTCATTGTCTTTCCCCCATCTCACGCAACCCCCCCCCCCCCCCAACGAACCAATCCATTACAGTAAACGGCTGCCCACTCTCCCCAGTCCCACAAGCTCGCTGTCTCGGGGTAACCCTTGACGCTGATCTCTCCTTCAAACCGCATATCCAAGTCCTTTCCACTTCCTGCCGCCTTCAACTAAAAAATATTTCACGGATCCGTACATTCCTAAACCAAGAATCTGCAAAAACCCTAGTGCATGCCCTCATCATCTCCCGCCTCGACTACTGTAACCTCCTGCTCTGTGGCCTCCCCTCCAACACTCTCGCACCCCTCCAATCTATTCTAAACTCTGCTGCCCGACTAATCCACCTGTCCCCCCGCTATTCCCCGGCCTCTCCCCTCTGTCAATCCCTTCACTGGCTCCCCATTGCCCAGAGACTCCAGTACAAAACCCTAACCATGACATACAAAGCCATCCACAACCTGCCTTGCGCAGGCGTGTACTATGGAGGACAGAGAATGAACTTCAATCCAATATTGCAGCCAGCATGCAGCCAGCGGGTAAGGAAAGGGTGAATCAAACACCCAAAAACCCCGCCTCCATGGCTAAAGATTGTTCCCTCCAAATTCAGGTGACAGTGTCCCTTTAACTATGAAAGGTAAAAGAAAAAAAAATTATCTTCAAGAAGTTGTCTGATATCCAATAATATGCTGACATTTTTCGTATACTAGGAAGGTGAACTCTACTTTTCCTGTCCTATTATACAATGTCCTAAGTGCACCAAGATTGCAATTAAATCCTTGAGCAAT
The DNA here is from genome assembly GCF_032444005.1 of Ranitomeya imitator. Lineage (NCBI taxonomy): Eukaryota > Metazoa > Chordata > Amphibia > Anura > Dendrobatidae > Ranitomeya > Ranitomeya imitator. The sequence goes on from NC_091284.1 coordinate 612,522,629, forward strand.
CCCCCTTTGGGTGAATGAGAAGAATCCAAGGTTATGAAATGCCAGCATTAAAAAAAAAAAAAAAAAAAAAAATAGAACAAAACTGAAATCATTTCAACCCTCATAAAAATCGTGCACGTTGTTAACATTTGCCCATGATAAATTCTGATCACCTAAGCTGCGTCAACATTTTTATTTATAGATTAAAAAGGGGCCTTTTTCAGGTCACTTAAATTATCCAGGTTTTCCCTGCCATCTCTTATTGGAAAGCAGTGTGCAGTTTTACACACGCTCTACAACCGATGCGCTGTCTAATCCTCTAGTCGCTCACTATAGGCAAAAGTATTGGGACACCCACAGATTACATGTACACGAGCTTTTAACACTTTCCATTGTAAATCCATGGCCATTGATATGGAATCGGTCCCCCCTTTTTTTTTTTTTTTTTTTTGCAACAAAGGCAGCTTTCACTATTCTGGAAAGAAATTAGTCAAACTCTTGGAGTGCATTTACGGAAATATTTGCTGTCTGTAGGTTACTCCGCACAATCCTACTGACAGGTTCACTTTAAATGTGGATGATCGATTTATAAATGGAAACCAAAGTGGCCATGTCTAGAGGATTTCCCACAAAGAAAATAGTAGTAGTAATTATTGCTTGGTGAAATCAGAGCCTAATTTTTCAGCATTGTGTTATTATGGCAGAGAGTAAAACTAGTAGTTTTGCCACTGTATTTCTACCAGAAATAACATCTTGGCTTTGCAGTGAGAATTGCTATTGGTAGAGCTATAGTAAATGTATTTTTTTTATATTTGTGTAGTTAAAATTGTTTGAAGTCAAAAGTTTATTTCTGATTTATTAAATTTTGATAATATGTTTTCAACCTTTTGAGGAGACAAAGTTTTACAACTTCCCTCCTCACTCCTAAAGCATACTGGAAAGCTAATTTGCATCCTCCGCAGCTTTATTAGGGAAATTAGATTGCGAGCCCCGATGGAGACAGATGTTGGCGAGTCTCTGTATACACCTAAAGGTTTGTCCTAGCAGGCACTCCCATAGGGCAGCCCTGGGGACTTGGTCAGCCCGAGGCCAACACAATACAACTGTAAGGGCTGCCGATTACAATGGGGCAGAGGAAATAAATTACCGTTTGTCCACCCTCCATCGTTTTTGCAATTTGCTTTGGGCCAGGATCACACACAGCGAGATACGGCCGAGTCTCGCAGGTTAAAACCCAGCTCTGACACCGGGACTCCGGAGCGGAGCGTGCAGCCGCATAGCAATACATGGAGCCGCACGCTCCGCTCTGGAGTGCCGGCGCCTGAGCTTGGTTTTAACCTGCGAGACTCGGCCGTATCTCGCTGTAGTGTGATCGCGGCCTTGAACACAACACCTATCGTGTTAATCATTTGGAATTGAAGCTTGGCAGCAGCAGGAGGGGAAGCGGACATTCACAACAGAGGTCCTGAAAGGTTATCAGGAAAAACGATTTAAACCAGTTTCAGGAGAAGTTTAAAGGGGTACTTCTGACCTCCCAAAACTGATGACACTTCATAGTATATAGGGAGAGCAGTATAAACATGCCTGGTCCTCACCATACCACAGGTTGTGTTAGTGAGAGATCCACTGGCTTGTCCTATAGAGCTCACTTAATTGGAGCGTGGTCTTGTAATAGGATGCCAAAGTGCAGCGTCCCAAACCTCCTCTAGCATCAACATCAGCATAAAAACTGTGCGCCGAGAGTTTCATCCCATTGGATTCTATAGCCGAGCAGCAGTATACAAGCCATAGATCACCAGGCACAAAGTCATACGTTGAATAGCGATGCGTAAGCCCTGCAGGACACTGGAGCAGCAAAAAACAAGTTCTGATTTGTGACCAATCATGCCTTCCAACCTGCTAGTCTGATGGGCAATTCTGGGGTTAGCAAATGCAAAAAAAGTTGCCAACCTGCATTTTGCCAACAGTAGAGTTTGGTGGAGGAGGGATAATACTATGTGACTGTTTTTCAGGTGTCGGCTAAGGCTTCTTCCAATGAAGACAAATCTTAATGCTTCAGCATGACCAGACATGTTGGATAATTGCATGCTTCCAACTTTGTGGGAACAATTTAAGGAAGGCCCTTTCCTGTTCCCGGATGCCTGTGCCCCAGTGCACAAAGTCCATAAAGGTTATGTGAGTTTAGAGTGGAAGAACTTGACTGAGCACACAGAGACCAGACCTCAATCTCATCAAATGCTTTTGGGATGAAATAGAAAAAAGATGGCAAGCTAAACCGTGTCGCCCAATATCAGCATCTGACTTCACAAATACTCTTCTGAAGTCATAGATTTCCACACTTTACAAGCTTGTCGGAAGCCGTCCCAAAATAGTGGAAGCTGTTATAGGTCCAAAGGAAGGGACCAGGTTCCATGTTAACGCCTATGGATTCAGAATGGGACGTCATAAAAGCTCCTCTAGGTGTAATGCATAGTGTCCCATTACTTATTACCATATACTATAATAATAATTATTATACTATATATGTCTTTAGTATAACTATTTTTTCCTCTTCTCATGTAAAATAGCTACCGGAGGAATTAACAGAAATGCACAACAGTCTATGGGCGGCAGTGAGTTGTGTGTTGGGGCAGCCTGTCCTTTCCTTTAACGGAAACATCACAATGAATATAAAATGCTTTAAAATGAGAAAGAAACAACACAAGCTGCAGGAGGCAGTCACCACAGAATGTCAGGAATGGTAACTGTCTTTTTATTATTAATGTACAGTACTCAGATTTTCTCACAAAGATATAAAATGTTGTTTTCATCATGTGGCTTTCTTCCAAGTTCTCTTGGACATTTCTGCGTTCCACCAAAGTCTGGATTCTGTCACGCTTTCGAGAAAGCCACCACAGTAAACCTCAATTCATCGGGATCACGCTGCATAAACTTTCCACAGACTTCTATGGCATCCTGGTCGGAGGGAGAAGGGGGAAGAATTAATATCACAGACGCTTCATACAAACATGCAGCTAAAAGATTAACAGGAATGTTCCTTATAGACAAGGCCAAGACATCACGGATATTAGCTGGAGGCAGATTGTCTTCGTCCAGAGGACTGACTCTCCAGTCCATCACCATCTATTTCTTGTGAATGCCCGGCACACTGCTGGCAAGCCTCTGTCTGCTCTCACTGTGTAATCTGATGGCATATGGACAGAAGTCACTAAACACAAGAGCAGATTGCAGGAATCCAGCCACATTTGTGTTTGCCTGTAATTACTAATGGGACCTGTTATGTAACCACAACTTTGTAAAAAATTATTGACAAGTGAAAGCACTGGGATTAACTCTCAAGGCTCCATTAGCAGAATATAGGCAGGAAATACAGCAGCCTGCATTCTGAAAATAGACATCTTACGGTAGCTGTCAATAATTCTGTTAGGCCTCTTTCACACTTCCGTCTCTGGCAAACCATTGCAATCCGTCGTTTTGGGAAAAAAACGGATCCTGCAAATGTGCTTGCAGGATGCGTTTTATTCCCATAGACTTGTATTATTGACGGATTGACACACGTCTCATCCGTCGTGCGACGGATCCGTCGTGTTTTGGCGGACCGTCTTCACAAAAAATAAAGTTCAATGTTACGTTTTTTTGTGCGTCGCGTCTGCCATTTTCGACCGCGCATGCGCGGCCGAAACGCCGCCCCCTCCTCCCCGAACTGCAGAATGGGTAGCGGATGCGTTGAAAAACTGCATCCGCTGCCCACGTCGTGCAGTAATTTCACAACGTCCGTCGGTACGTCGGCCTGACGCATTGCGACGGACCCGTACCGACGGAAATGTGAAAGAGGCGTTACTAGTTTATTAGTGAAGTTGCTGAATGATTTACATCTGTTAGCCAGCATAAGTACATGTGGGGGTTGCCTGGTTGCTAGGGAATCCCCACATGTACTTCTGCTGGCTAACAGATGTAAATCATTCAGCTGAGGTGAGGAAAACAATCTCCGAGCACTAAAACAATACTTGAGATTTCTCGAGCATGCTCGGGTGTCCTCCGAGTAACGAGTATATTCGCTCATCACTACTCATCTATCAGCCTGTCTAAACAAGCCGCCAATCACGAGCACAGTCATTGGATGAAATGATGTATAAGGTTACTTAATATTTTTTCTCCACAGCACATAGTTGTGAAGAACCAAATGTGCTGCTGGAAACATGGTCTAGACTCATAGAATGATCACATGAACAATTATATTGTGTGCATGGCAGTGCAGTCAGCCTGTCTAAGGCTTCTTTCACATTTCCGTCGGGCCGACGTACCAACGGACGTTGTGAAATTACTGCACAACGTGGGCAGCGGATGCAGTTTTTCAACGCATCCGCTGCCCATTCTGCAGTCCAGGGAGGGGGCGAAGTTTCGTCCGCGCATGTGCGGTCGAAAATGGCGGACGTGACGCACAAAAAAAGTTACATTGAACATTTTTTTGTGCGTCGCGTCCGCCAAAACACGACGGATCCGTCGCACAACGGACGCGACATGTGCCCATCCGTCGCTAATACAAGTCTTTGGGCAAAAACGCATCCTGCAAGCACATTTGCAGGATTTGTTTTTTGCCCAAACCGACGGATTGCGATGGAGGACAAAAGACAGAAGTGTGAAAGAGGCCTAAACAAGCGATTAAACGGCCGCCTATCGGCTTCCATGTAGCCGGCTGACTGTCACGTAACGGCTGTGGACAACCAGTGCAGCTCTAGGGGGACATTTTATGGCATTTTCTGCGCGGTATTACAACATTGTACCTGGATGTAAAGAGCACAATGCTTATAAATTACAAGCAGGGAAAACACTTTTAATGTAATTTTATTTAACTAAAACAGTTTGGTGGCACTATTGTGCCAGCACAATTTATTACAATCTTATTTTATTTTTTCACTATATTGCTGCTGATACTCTCAGAATATGTCTTTATAGAGATCTGAGCCCTGTTTTGTTGTTTTTTTATAAAGATAAGATTTTAACATCCTTAGAGGTGCTTTCTGGGAAATATGTGTACACAGACACAGGAACACTTCCATATGTCAGGTTGCATCTGTTTCTGCAACGCAGTCCTATTCAATGCCACAACCCATGTTCGGGAGAGGAAAGAGTGTCAGTGTAGACTCCCATCTGTAGATGAGCTGGCACAAATATTAGTGCGCTCAGGGTACAGTTACAACGGTTTGTCTCCTTCATACAAGGAAGCAGCAACAAATATAAGGCTTGAAAGGGCTATAAAAGGTGGAATGATCTTTAGCTACGTGCATGGTTTCCCAATTGGAAATAACAGATATTCTGCATATTTCTTCCACAGAGATTAACAGAAGCACCATGAAGCTCAAGGCTAAAGGTGGCATCATTTAAAAGAACTTACTCTCCTGGAAAACATTCCAGTTCGAAAAATACACAGATCCCATCTTCTTAGAGTGTGAAGAAGTATTACTTATTGTTATAGTTTTTCTGTATATCCCATGTGGGTCATCTGCATGCTGACAGCACCAGTGACTTAAAGAAACAACATCATATCTCCAGGGACGAAGAGGCAGCTGCTAACTAAGCCAGGGGCTGATGACAGAACAGGAAACAAGAAAATGAAGGAGCAGAAGGTTCCTTTCTCCAAACACCAAGATGAGATACCCCCAACTTATAGTATTAAATGACAGCAATTGTAATATTGTTAATGCTGCTCATCTTAAAAATATATAGTGCTGATATAACCAAGGTAAAATCAGCTGTGTGCAGAGTGGGAATCTGATAAAAAGGTCATCAGCAATAATCTGCCTTCTGAAAGTTCGAATAAGGCTATTTGCACACGTCAGGATTTTCTGCAGATTTTTCCTGAAGAAAAACAGACTTTTTCTGCAGGAAATCCGCATGCGTTTGTGTGTTTTTTTTTGCGTGTTTTTCCCAGGAGCTTCCCAATGCATTAAATAGCGGGAAAAATGTGAAAAATCCGCAGAATTAATGAACATGCTGCGTTTTTAACCGCAATGCGATGCAATCGGAAAAAACGCATCATGTGCATAAAAAATTGCAAAAGTCATTCTAAAATGATGGGATGCTTATGTATGCTGTTTTTTTGCGGTTTTATAGCGTTTTTATAGCGAAAAAAACGCAAAAAATCAGCAACGTGTGCACACAGCCTAAGATATACAGTATGTAATATAGGGGGCAGGTCAGTGAGGGATCAATCACCTGTCATAAGCCATACAGATGAATATGTAAGCAGAGCACCACATGAAGACCCCCACAGCCCCACCGCAAGAGCAGATCATTAACTGAAAACTACAAATCAAGATTAAACAACAACCACAAGACGGATTTTATCAACCAAGGTATCATTGTAATCAGTAGAACAGCGCCGACCTGACACTGTCTGTAGGTTACTGAGCACAATCCTGATGACAGATTCACTTAAAGATCTCCAGGAAAATAAACTTTTTTGAATACACATTTTTATTAAAAAAATGAACATAGATTTTTTCACTTTTTTTGTCTTCCCTTTTGCATTACATCAAATTGCATACTTACTTCTAACAATGTGTCCTCGCTAGTCTTCCCATGGTTTACTGGAAAAGGCTTTCTTCCATCTGCGAGATTAAAAACAATGGTCAAAACATTATTAACTTCCCTGAAGCCAATTTTCATCTTGATTTTGTTTAAAGGGTCCCGACAGTTTGACACCCACTGATCCAGACAACCAATCCTCTGAATTGTCACTAAATCTGCTCAATAAGAGGCATCAGCAGTACAACCGTTAATGAGACAGGCTGGAGCAGCTGGGTCAGGAGATTAAGAGGGGGATGACTCATGCAGAGAAAAGAGACATGTTTCTACACAGAGCAGAGAAAATAATTAATTGGGTAGAAGGACAAAATGAGCAATTGCACGTACCCAGAACCATATAATATTACTACTGCAATATATTAAGAGGATACAAATTTTAATGGAAATATTTAAATTGGGAAGCAAAAACTTGGTAACAGATAACCTTTAAAAATCATGTGCATTTAATAAGACTCCACACATGAATACATATAATATAATATATATACACACACACATAATTACCAAGTTCATAGAGATGACCTTGTAGATGAACGAAAGCAACAAAATGTAAATCTACTTTGTCATCTATGTTGGGTGCCTACAGGAGAAGAACAGACAGTTACCATACAACATACAGTTCACAAGTACCTATACATTTGTTGTCCTGCCAAGTCCTGTGATATAGGTCAGGGGTGTCGAACTGCATTCCTCGAGGGCTGCAAACAGGTCATGTTTTCAGGATTTCCTTGTACTGCACAGGTGATAATTTAATCACCTACTCAGATAATGAGTTGGTGATTAAATTATCACCTGTGCAGTACAAGGAAATCCTGAAAACATGACCTGTTTGCAGCCCTCGAGGAATGCAGTTTGACACCCCTGATATAGGTGCCAGCACTGTGGATTATAAGTTCACCCAAACTTGACATTAAAGGGAACCTGTCACCCCCTAGGCATTTGTAACTAAAAGAGCCACCTTGTGCTGCACTAATGCTGCATCTGGACAAGGTGGCTCTTTTAGTTATGCTCCTTGCACACGCCGAAATAAACACTTCTAAAATGTGCCCCCTCATACCGTGAAGCCGTCCGGGAGGTGGGACTTTCCTTCCTAATCAGACGCAGCAGTCATTCCTCCCCCCTTGGCGCCAGGTGCTGCCTCCTCAGCGTTGTTTGAATCTGTCCCGGAGCCTGCGCTTTTATGTTATCCCTTGGGCACGTGCAGTTAGCGCTGCCCATTTTCTGACATTTCATGACAGGCTGACTGTGCCTGTGCGGCCGCGCTCCCCGAGATCACGACCTGCAGTGTCTTCTGATTTATTCACATTGCGGAGCTGTGATTCATGGACATGCGCAGTGCATATCTTCACCTCATATTCATCTCCTTCCGCCTTCTTCAGACTGTGCATGCGATTAGGGATCAGCTGACGCCGCACAGTCTGAAGAAGGCGGGGGGAGATAAGTGAGAGGCGAAGATATGCACTGCACATGCCCATGAATCCCAGCCCCGCAATGTGAATAAATCAGAAGACACTGCGGGCCGTGATCTCGGGCAGCGCGGCCGCACAGGCACAGTCAGCCTGACATCAAATGATGTCAGAAGACGGGCAGCGCTAACTGCGCATGCCCAAGGGATAACATGACAGCGCAGGCTCCGGGACAGATTCAAACAACGCTGAGGAGGTGGCCCCTGGCGCCAAGGGGGTATGAATGACGGCTGTGCTGCATCTGATTAAGAAGGAAAGTCCCGCCTCTCGGACGGTTTCACGGTATGAGGGGGCACATTTTATAAGTGTTTATTTCGGCGTGTGCAAGGAGCATAACTAAAAGAGCCACCTTGTCCAAATGCAGCATTAGTGCAGCACAAGGTGGCTCTTTTAGTTACAAACGCCTGAGGGGGAAGGGGGACACAGGTTCCCTTTAAGAACATGCTCCACGTCAAATGTATGGCTGATCAGGAGGTAAGCCCTGGTCCCATCACTCAATGGTCAGGTGGCAGTATATGAATTCCCCCCCCCATGTAAATTAATAAGAGTCATGAAATCCTCTGGGTTCTGTCATTCAGACGTTTGATATTTACTACATGACTTAATGACGTCAACTGTCAATTTGTGGAAAAAAACAACATTAAAAGGGTTTCCACAATGAGAAAAACATGGCTGCACACCACAACCAAAGCTACACCAATTGATTGCAACTCGGCTACTTTAACCCTGCTGTTCTGTTCGGTCTGGGGAGACCTATTTTGAACTTTGGTATTTTTTGGGGTGTTCAAGATGTGGTTCTGAAACTTGTGGTTGATTGACTTAAATGAGGATGGGTCGGTCGGCCACGGGTTTCAGAGCCGCATCTTGAATATTTTAAAGAATATTGAAGTTCAAAGTCGGTCATTTTTGACCAACAGAACAGCAGGGTTAATGTCAGTAGAGCTTGTCTGCAATACCACCCAGAACCCATGGAGGAGTGTAGCGCTATATCGGAAAGAGTAACCATGACTTCCCAATTCTGTTTTTAGTCAGTGGGTACAGGTTCATTGAAAATGGCTCTTACATAGTAATTATATAGTAAGGCAATGCAAAGAATAGTATTACCCACATAAATGTGTAACAAATCGATTCAGGGTGCCCAAATATGACCATATCCGGCCTGAGACAATCCTAGATTCAGTGAGACAGTCCCTGATTCCTGGCACGGTCCCAGAATGTCACAATGATAGGAGCGGCCATCACAGTTTAGACGGGAACCTCTGAAGCCCACTGTGACCATAGAGACTACCAAGGAAAGCTGTAAGAACAATGTGGGACCATGGACACAAATGTGCTGCATTAAGGGACACTGGTGTGTTACTGTTATAATGTGATTTTAGGAACGTTTGGTTGGTATGAGATCATTTGTATGTTTAAGTAATATGGACAGTGGAATGGCTACATCCAGGTGACTGTAGGAGATACTACTGGACTAAATCAGTGTATGGGCACCGCACAGCGTATCATGTATATCGCAATCCAAAGAAACCCAAATATAGGACCGTGAAGGTGCCCTGTCCAAATATGCAGTTAGGTCACGTAAGAAAGGGTAAGATGCCAGAATAACCAGTTGTACCTGAAACTGTAAAGTCCGATCACAATGGTTTTTCTGAACACAATGATGTGACAAGCTGTAATAGTGACACCTGCCGGATAATGGCCTAACAAGCAAAGTGCTTTACAGCTATTAGGCTATGTTCACACGTGGCGTTTTTGCAGCATTTTTTTTGGCAGCTCAATATACTGCGTATAAAACGCAGAAAACAGATGTGGTTTTTTTTGCTGCCTTTTAAGGCAGATTACATGTGTGATTTGTTTACAGAATATTAATAAAGCTAGTTCACTAAAAACATTATGCTGCGTGTTTCAGCGTGTTTGTACCTTCTCATTATTTTCAATGGGTAAAAAAAAAAAAAAAGAATTTTCAAAAACGCTGCAGTGCTCAAAGATATTTAGGAAAAAAAAGCTGAGTGTGCATGAGATTTCTGAAATCTCATTGGCACTGTAGAAGACTGCTTCTGGTCTACCCGGAACAAAACAAAAAACGCACAAAATAAATAAAAATCGCCACGTGTGAACATACCCTTAACCTTAAAGAAAAACATACCGTACATTCTTTCTGGAAAAAGGTAAATCAAAATGGTAAAATGACACTGACATCTAAAAGGGGTTTTCCCAAACACAAAAAAATAATTAAATACATAAATAAAAAAAACAACCTGGATATCCATGTTAAGAGTTCCTAATACACATTTTCATTTTTAGATCCCTTTCTGTACTCTGTTTTGCTTGGACTATAGCATGAAGTAAGGCGCTGGATACTTGCGTGACAGCTCAAGTATGCTGTGAAGTTTCTTCATTTTCGCACCCAGAAAACCCATTTACTATAATTATCTACACTGTCTTATTAATGAAAATTAATATTCATGAGAATTTGCATCAATTCATATAAAGAACATGCCTATAACTGTGAACATTTGGTTTTCTTTTTAATGTGAAGCAACCGAACAGGACAAAATAACTGAAAATTTCAGTGTGCATAACTATTCACCTCACCTCGGAGTCAGTATTTTTAGAGCTTCCTTTTGCGGCAATTACAGTTGCAAGTTGCTTTACGGTAAATAAGTCTCTGAGCTTTCCACTGTGATATTTGCCCATTCCTCAAGGCAAAACTACTCCAGCTCCTTCAAGATAGATGGTTTCATCTGGTGAACAGCAATCTTCAGGCTTGACCACAGATTCAAATGGATTAGTGTCTGGGCTTTGATTAGGCCACTCCAAAACATTTACACGTTTCCCCTTCAACCACTGGAGTGTTGCTATAGAATTATGCTGTGGGTCATTGTCTTGTTGGAAGGTGAACCTCCGTCCCAGTCTCAAATCACTGACAAACAAGTTTTGCTCACTAATATTCCTGTGTTTTGCACTATCCATACTCTTCTTGACTCGGACCATTTTCACTGTCCCCCCGGATGGAAAACATCCCAACAGCACGATGCCACCACCATGTTTCACTGTGGGGATTGTGACCTTGGGGTGATGAGCTGTGCTGATTAGCACCAGGCATAGGGTTTATTTTGGTATCCAAAAAGTGAAATGTTGGTCTCATATGACCATAGAACCTTCCTGCATACATTTAGGGGGAGTCTCCCACATGTCTTTTGGCAAACTGAAAATGAGCCTGAATATGTGTGCAAGTAAAGACTTTTCTGACAATTCTTCCATAAAGGCCACCTCTATCGAGTGTACGGCTTATGGTCGTATGGACAGATACACCAGTCTCTGCTTGGCAACTCTGCAGCTTTCTGTGAGAGTTTTGGTGGGCGGCCCTCTCTTGTTTGGTTTGTTGGTGTTCTTTCCATTTTAGGATAGTGGATTTGATGGTGCTCTGGGGGATCGATTTTTTTTTTTTTTTTTTTAAATAACCCAACTATTTTTTGTAGTTCTTAACAACTTTGTCCCTGACTTATTTGGAGACCTCCTTGGTCTTCATGGTGTTTGGTTAATGGTACCTCTTAATTAATGGTGATGCAGCCTCTGTAGCCTTTCAGAAAAGGTGTGTATATACTGACAGTCCATGTGACACCGATTGCACACAGGTGGACTAACTTTAACCAAGTATGTGACTTATGAACGTAATTTCTTGCACGACAAATTTTTAGGGGCTTCATCGCAAAAGGTGAATACATACAGGTCCTTCTCAAAAAATTAGCATATAGTGTTAAATTTCATTATTTACCATAATGTAATGATTACAATTAAACTTTCATATATTATAGATTCATTATCCACCAACTGAAATTTGTCAGGTCTTTTATTGTTTTAATACTGATGATTTTGGCATACAACTCCTGATAACCCAAAAAACCTGTCTCAATAAATTAGCATATTTCACCCATCCAATCAAATAAAAGTGTTTTTTAATAACAAACAAAAAAACCATCAAATAATAATGTTCAGTTATGCACTCAATACTTGGTCGGGAATCCTTTGGCAGAAATGACTGCTTCAATGCGGCGTGGCATGGAGGCAATCAGCCTGTGACACTGCTGAGATGTTATGGAGGCCCAGGATGCTTCAATAGCGGCCTTAAGCTCATCCAGAGTGTTGGGTCTTGCGTCTCTCAACTTTCTCTTCACAATATCCCACAGATTCTCTATGGGGTTCAGGTCAGGAGAGTTGGCAGGCCAATTGAGCACAGTAATACCATGGTCAGTAAACCATTTACCAGTGGTTTTGGCACTGTGAGCAGGTGCCAGGTCGTGCTGAAAAATGAAATCTTCATCTCCATAAAGCATTTCAGCCGATGGAAGCATGAAGTGCTCCAAAATCTCCTGATAGCTAGCTGCATTGACCCTGCCCTTGATGAAACACAGTGGACCAACACCAGCAGCTGACATGGCACCCCACACCATCACTGACTGTGGGTACTTGACACTGGACTTCAGGCATTTTGGCATTTCCTTCTCCCCAGTCTTCCTCCAGACTCTGGCACCTTGATTTCCGAATGACATGCAAAATTTGCTTTCATCAGAAAAAAGTACTTGGGACCACTTAGCAACAGTCCAGTGCTGCTTCTCTGTAGCCCAGGTCAGGCGCCTCTGCCGCTGTTTATGGTTCAAAAGTGGCTTTACCTGGGGAATGCGGCACCTGTAGCCCATTTCCTGCACACGCCTGTGCACGGTGGCTCTGGATGTTTCCACACCAGACTCAGTCCACTGCTTCCTCAGGTTCCCCAAGGTCTGGAATCGGTCCTTCTCCACAATCTTCCTCAGGGTCCGGTCTCCTCTTCTCGTTGTACAGCGTTTTCTGCCACATTGTTTCCTTCCAACAGACTTACCATTGAGGTGCCTTGATACAGCACTCTGGGAACAGCCTATTTGTTGAGAAATTTCTTTCTGGGTCTTACCCTCTTGCTTGAGGGTGTCAATGATGGCCTTCTTGACATCTGTCAGGTCGCTAGTCTTACCCATGATGGGGGTTTTGAGTAATGAACCAGGCAGGGAGTTTATAAAAGCCTCAGGTATCTTTTGCATGTGTTTAGAGTTAATTAGTTGATTCAGAAGATTAGGGTAATAGGTCGTTTAGAGAACCTTTTCTTGATATGCTAATTTATTGAGACAGGTTTTTTGGGTTATCAGGAGTTGTATGCCAAAATCATCAGTATTAAAAGAATAAAAGACCTGACAAATTTCAGTTGGTGGATAATGAATCTATAATATATGAAAGTTTAATTGTAATCATTACATTATGGTAAATAATGAAATTTAACACTATATGCTAATTTTTATAGAAGGACCTGTATACACCTGCAAATTCTTAGTTATTTGATCCCATAAATTTAATTTAAGCCTATATTTTTTGGCACTTCACCAACTCAGTCTAGTTAGTTCAGATGAATGACAAATCAGATTACAAAAACTTTTAAAAACACAGGTTGTAAAGTAACGAAATAGGTAGAAAGCCAAGGGTGTGAATACTTTCACAAGACACTGTAGATGCAGTTGCTGCCTTGTTCTGATAAGTGCGGGTCCCAGAAATGGAGAAAACCTAAATTGCTGGCAAACTTCAGCTGCACAGCAAGTCCTTAAGGGTATGTGCACACGTTGCGGATTCTCTGCGGATCCGCAGCTTTTTTGGCAGTGCAGAAACGCTGCAGATCCGCAATTGATTTACAGTACAAGGTAAATCAATGAGAAAAAAAATGCTGTGCACACTTTGCGGAAAATCCGCTGCGGATTAAAAGAAGTAGCACGTCACTTTTTTGTGAATCTGCAGCGTTTTTGTACCCATTCCATTATAGAAAACCGCAGAGGTAAAAAACGCAGCCAATCCGCAGCAAAAACGCACAAAAAAACGCAACAAATCCGCAGGTGCGTTTTCTGCCAGGAGAGGCAGAATCCGCACTAGAAATTCCTAAGCCTGATTCGCAAAGTGTGCACATAGGCTAAAGGATAGGGAATAACTTCCAAAATCGCTGGAGGTCCAACCACTGGGATCCCCTTTGTTACTCAGAACCAGGGATCTAAAGAACCTATTATGAATTGAATGTTGGTTGATCATATGCACTGCAGCTCTAATCCTTCTTAATTAAATCTGATGAATACTAGAGGAGCGCAGCACTCTGCTTGTCTTCAACAATGGTCAACCAACACAAGGGATCTCAGCAGCTGGGAAATTATCCCCTTTCCATTATTAAATATTTCAATAATAGGACAGTGAACCCACAAAAACATTCTATAATAATAAATCACATCTACTATATAATTGTCTAAGGGTCACTTCCGTCTTTCTGTCCTTCTGTCTGTCACGGATATTCATTGGTCGTGGCCTCTGTCTGTCATGGAATCCAAGTCCCTGATTGGTCTCGCCAGCTGCCTATCATGGCTGCCGTGACCAATCAGCGACGGCCACAGTCCGATTAGTCCCTCCCTACTCCCCTGCAGTCAGCGCCCGCTCCATACTCCCCACAGTCACCGCTCACACAGGGTTAATGCCAGTGGTAACGGACCGCGTTATGCCGCGGGTAACTCACTCCGTTACCGCCGCTAATAACCCTGTGTGACCAAGTTTTTACTATTGATGCTGCCTATGCATCGTCAATAGTAAAAACATCTAATGCTAAAAATAATAAAAACAAATAAAAAATCATTATATACTCACCTTTCGCGACACTCCGGTCACCATGCAAGCGGAAGTTCCGGTGCCAAGGATGGTATGGGAGAAGGACCTGCCATGACGTCACGGTCATGTGACCGAACTACAAGGGGCCCTTGGAAGGCGAGTATATGTTTATTTTTTATATTTTAACCTGTGACATACGTGGCTGGGCAATATACTGCGTGGCTGGGCAATATACTACGTGCCTGCGCAATATACTGCGTGCCTGGGCAATATACTGCGTGCCTGGGCAATATACTATGTGGGCTGCGCAATATACTACGTGGGCTGCGCAATATACTACGTGGAGATGCATATTCTAGAATACCCGATGCTTTAGAATCGGGCCACCATCTAGTAGTTAATTTTTTATTTATATAGCGCCAACATATTGCGCAGCGCTTTACAGTTTGCATACATTCGCTGTTCCCGATGGGGCTCACAATCTAAATTCATCAGTAGGTCTTTGGAATGTAGGAGAAAGCCAGAGAACCCGGAGGAAACCCACACAAACACAGGGAGAACATACAAACTCCTTGCAGATGTTGTCCTTGGTGGGCTTTGAAGCCAGGACTCCAGCGCTGCAAGGCTGCAGTGCTAACCACTGAGCCACCGTGCTAGATACATCTTTATACAGACCAGATTATTTCAATGGATACGGAATGTCTGAAGGGTTTGCAATCATGTTACCCATATATGAAATAGTCTTTATGCAAAGACAAAATATTTAGGCATGGATTAAGATCTTTGTTGATCGAAACGCGTTGCTCTATCTTGTTGTCTTATTTGTTTGCATCCCTTATGTGCAAGGATTATATGCTTACCAAGAGGTTTTAATGGATTGATTAAAGAAGTTAATTATTTTAAGGAGATGGAACGTGGATTTTCTTATACTTCTCATGAAATAGTATTATCTAGAAAAAAGTCTCAACATTTAGGTCTACATTGATCTTGAAATGAATTTGGCCAAGTTTGTATATACACACACAATAGGGTTGTTTCCAAGCACCACGGTACATGACGGCACATGGAAATATCTTACAATCAGTCTGATATAACGGCCAGTGCATTCATGGTGGGAGTTAGCGGATGGCTAATGTCTCAGGAGTAAGGTTATAAATGACAGAAGTTGGAATTTTAGGTCAGTGACACACAGTCTTGTACAGAATCCTCCTACTACATTTAAATGATACTATCCTGCAATTCCATTTAACTATTGAAACACATGGTTTACTTTGGGGGGGGGGAGGGGGAGAGGGGAGATTTGTGTTCAATATTAGGTACAGCAACTGCAAAACATCACAAGAGGGATTTACCTATACTGGCAGTATGGCGGCCGTGCCCCTGGTATTGAGTGTGTGTGCCTCTGTTTCAAGCCATAGTGCTCTTTAGAAGGTTTTGTCATCAATATTACATAAGTAGAAGTCCCACACCCTGGACCCCACCGATCAGTCGTTACCAGTTCTGGCAATGGCCAGATGTAAACAGAGTATGGAACGGAGTTGATCATTTGAAGAGGAACTGATCCTCAATAGCAGGAGTGGTCACCAGTATGAAGGAACGGCGGAGTTCCGCTTCGAGAACCACATACATCTGTCAGAGCTGGTAACAGAGGTGAGAGTTTTGGGTAATCATTATAGTAGTGGACAACCTCTTTCATTCTGTCGGCACACAACATAACACCTTCTGCTGGTTCGGATTCTATATTGGGCACCAAATTGAAATCCAGGGTGTGTAGGTTACTGTACAGTGTGCGATTAACTAAATCCTTCAAAATAAAGAGCAGCAAGTATTATATACATCATTAAAGAATCTCACAAACCGTAGCAGATCTGGACGTTAACACAGTACAATGGATGTATATGGGGTTAAGAAAACTATTCACAAGCAGTTTAGAAAATCCATATGGATTAAACATATGCTCCATGTTGTCATGGATTTATTCCAGAGTCTATTCCAATGTAAAGTCTACATGTAAATCAATGCAGAGTTACTGAAATGTATTTGGAAGGTTCCGAAATTCAAATATCACATCTGCATAGACCATCTACGTGTAAAGAAGTTATGTTCACTTTGAGAAGATCTGTTTTGCAACAAGCAGTTTTTCTGTTAAAAGCGGCCATTCCAAGACAGGCGACAATAATAATGTACGGTAAATCTTATCAGCAACATTACTAGCATTAAAGGATTTTGGGGAATAAAGGAATAATGTTAAGGTGTACAATGACATATCAAGCTCACTCCCAAAATTTACCTCCACCCTAGCCCTGCTGGTGCTGCGCCCTCCTTCCGGTCTGCCATACAGCCAACCACTGGGGATGTCATTCAGCTACGGCCATTGACCAATATCAGCAATAAAGCAATGACTGGTAGAGGTCAAAAAGCCTAGTGGCAGTGTGTAAGAGGCAAGTAAAGATTCACTTGATATTTTTTCACCTAAGCAAGTCATAGAATAGTTTTATGCTCCTACAAGTTCTGCAAATAATACTTTATTGGCATCAGAAATACTATCACACTAGGATAGATTTACTCCACCCTAGGGTGCTCAGCTTTGGTCAGCTATAATTGTTACCATTTTTTATTAAAGATGCTGCTATGGGCTCACCTAGTGACCTGGCAATGATGCAGCGGATGCTTCCTGAAAACTCAGGCGGTAAGCAGCTGCCTGAGCAGGCCTTAAAAGTCTAAAGTGATTACATCAGTGGTGCTTGCTGGGCTACCATACTAACCCACTGGGACTAGCATAGGGAGCAGGTCATATGGGAAGGAATTAAACACATATGTCCCAATAACAGCATTTAATCTGCTAGACACCTCAAAGTTTAAACAAACCCTATTCCTAGCAGCTAGGGAAATTGCTGAAAGAAATTAGAAGATATTCTAGCTGAATTAAAAGATTAATACAGTTTATTAATATACATACTAAAAAACAAGACAACAGATAAAATAAAAATCATGGTTGGGGTGACGACTACCAGGTAGGGAGGTGCACCTAAGTGGAGTTACATCAGATACCTGTATCTACACAACCATGGAAGCCCTGTATGCTATAGACAGAGTAAACCTATGCAAAAAAGTATGCGACAAGTGACCATATTAGATATAGCCTAAATATAAGGACATCACTTATAAATGATATATAAAGCACTAATTGCCAATATTATAAAGTGACTTTGATCACTATAGCAGCCTATATAGATCCACAGGGTATACTCACTGTAACCAGTAATTGTGGCCCAGTATGCATAAAGTGCAATGCACCAAGAAAGACTGCCAGGGATCAAGGGCACACGAGTAGTTTCAGCTTACGGTAAATTGCATAGGTGTGGACAAAACATTATGTTAGTAATAGCAGAGCATTTTCCAATGGGTACATCACCTTAGATAGTTAAACAAGCCAGGACAGTCTGAGGAAACCTGATGAACAGCAGCACCTCTCCAACCCCTACGCAGTTTCGCTTGTGCTTCTTCTGGGGGGGTCACACAGAGGCTGCTAGGAACGGTGTATGTTTAAAAATATGGAAAGGAAGCAAAACCTGGTGCTGGAGCGAAATTAGGAGAGTAACAGTTGCATTGGAGGAATAAATAAATAAGAATTGGTTGCCCAACTATAAAAAGACAATAAAAGGCAGGTGTAAAATTAACCAAATGCAGTGGTCATTGCTGGTAGAAAGTAGGTTCGGGCAAAAGGCCTTTGTGATGTGATATGACTAACAGGCAATTTACACTGCCCATGTCAGTCCAGGAACAAGCGCCAATCAACTACATTCAAGTCATTCAGTGCTCAGCCTGTTTACACAGGCCGACGAGCAATGATGGGGACAGAACAATCGCTATTCTAGTCCGCATACAGAATCAGGTTATCAGCACCAGATAACCTATATACACGGGGTGATGCACTGCCAATAATGACTGGATTTTATGCATGCATAAAATCCAATCATACAATGATGAAGGTCAGTCAATTGCAGGTATATTTACAGCGACCAATAGTAGGGAAAAAATGATTTCTCTAAATGCAAATTCCCCAATTATTGGTTTGTATATAAGGGCCTTAGCAGGGACGATGTTTGTGAGTCCCATGCTTCCAACCTGTTGATATGAACTGCCCTAAAAAATTGATATTTAAGTTGGTGTGCTTTAAATTAAAAATTATTATAAGGAGCTTTTCTACAACACATCACTAGCAACAATAACAATTAGATATAGTTTTCCAGACAAAACAGTTGACATACAACATGCTGTATCTTGTTAAGTATGTGAAATGGAGGGTTTTCTATTTTTTTGGTGAAGAAGCAGAATCTCGTCTTCATGATACAAGAAACACTAATCATACTAATCCTGTCAATAGACAATCCCAACCAAAAATACGGTAAGTCAGATCTAATATAAACAGTCAATTACCTTGACTACAAAGATTAAAATAAAAAGACATGTGCATACTTCATGGCCAAAAGGATGTGGAAATCTTTTATCAATTGTTCAAGACCTATTTTCCACACCATGAAAATCACCTCTGCTGTTCTCACCGATCAGAGTAGGACTGCGGCGGTGACTCCTTCCAGCACAGCAGAGGAGAACACTGACATTAGTAGCATAGTGTCAGGCCCCACTTGCCACCCCGACGCTTCGCTCGCCGCTGACCAGCACCTCTTGTCATCACTAAGTACTGTGAGTGGAACACCCGCCAGGGCCGTGGGGTACTCTGTACCGGGTCCGGTATTTAAAGGGATGTTTCACGGCGGCAACCCTGCCCGTGGCCCTTGGGTGCTCATGTAAAAGGGATATTGATTAAAGTTGATGTTCGTGATGCCACCTGTGGTATTCGGTCAGTGGGGACAGACGCTGCTTAAAGGGGTCTTCTGGGGTGATGTTATGGCAGCTAGATGGTATAACTTCCCAGAGGTGAAGTAGGTCCCCAGGGCTCCCGATGTATAGGTGAAGATGGTGAGAGGTGCAGTGAAGAACGGAGGACACAGGTTTGCAGTGTTTTTACCTAGTTTACTGTAGGCTTCAGGTAACCGCAATCCAGGGTACCAGATAACAGGTACAGGCAGGGTCCGACCAGCTTGGAAGCGAATCTAGAGTCCCCTTAACCAGGTAGAGATGAAAGCCTTCCTCAAAGCGCAGTTGTGTTGTAGTCCCTTATTGCCTATGGCTTCTGAGAAGGTCCTCACAGTTCCTCTCTGTCCCCCATATAGGTTAGGACACAAACCCGTACGACAGGTGACTCGAGCCTTTTTACAGGGTCTCTATCACGACCCGGGCCCTATATGTCACTGTGCCTCCTGGGTGTAAAGGCGGACAGGCAGCTTAAAGTCCAGCTGTCCTGGCGGTTTCTGCTATGCCCCTTAGAGTCCGGCACGGCCTCGGTCTTCCGGCTAAATCACTGCTCTGCTCCCCTGGTGTCCCTCTCCTGTGCGTTCTCTCTCCTGCACACTTTCCACGGGTTGTTCTTTCCTTCTAAGTCTCCTCTCTCCAGGAGCTGTAGTACCTCTGACTACACGGCCCCTTCAGACCTTCTGACACTATCTCCGTCTGCCTTCGTCTCTGTCCTCTGACAGAATGCTCTAAACTCCCTCTCCAGCCAGAATATATTAGGGAAGTTCCCCTTAATCCAGGTTCAGAGCTCCCCCTTCTGGCCTGGAGTATGAACATGTTGTGTGTACGTGATTACCTGGTGAAAGGTATCCTTCATCACTTCCAAGTGTGACATCACTCTCCCCGTGGGGAAAGCAATGCCACTGTGACGACCAGGACCCTGAGTGCGCAGGCGCCGGGCCTCTCTGACCTTTCCGGCACCTGCGCACTGCAGTACTTTCCTCTGCCCTCAACAAGGCAAAGTACGCCTGCGCCTGAGCCGCGGCGTGAAGACCAGAAGAGGACGTCATGGAATGAAGATGGGAGGCACCGGAGCGGACCTGAGACACCCATTTGACCAGACCGCAGCGGGACCGCCCCTGGGTGAGTGTAATCTAACCTCTTTTTCTCATCTTTCAGGTAACATCGGCGGCTTATCTACAGCATTACAGAATGCTGTAGATAAGCTCCTGAGGACAGTGAGCTTACCTCACCATCGATTTTGGGGGTGACAGATTCCCTTTAATTTTTACCAAATTTACATTTTTTTCACAAAAATACAATTTTGAAGATATTTTACCACTACCATAAAGTACAATACGTCACGAAAAAACAATCTCAGAATCAGTGGGATCCGTTGAAGCGTTCCAGAGTTATAACCACATAAAATGACAGTGGTCAGATTTCAAAATTAAGGCCTGGTCATTAACCTACTAAGTGGCTTGGTCCTTAAGGGGTTAAAGTAGATCTGTCACCAGATTTCACATTACAAACTGAATACATTAAAAAGACCTCTTAGACCTTATAAGAAAGTTGTATTTACTTGTCTCCATGTCATATAAACTCAATCTCATTCTAACTAGCCTGATTGACAGACCCTCAGTATCTCTCGTGATGCTGAGATCTCACACTGCTCAGTACAAGCAGGAAAGAGCCGAGACTGAATACACTTCAACTCATGAGACATTTCACGATATAGTCTAACTCACAAAATGGTCATCCCAATATTAGGATTAGGGCAGGTGCAGAGGAACGTACTTTCAGTCTAAGTCCGACAAAACATTGGATCATACTTGGACCAATGTTGGTCTATGGGGCCATACACGTCGGATTTCTTCCTCAGACAGACTGTCTAAGAAGAAAGAAAAATCGCAGCATGACCGAGTGATTCGATATTCCACAGCCTCACAGAATTGAGACTTTTTTCCCCATCTTCTCATCACAGAGAATCGGATAACACACTGATCAATGTTTGATCAAAGTGTCATTTGCACAATCGTCCGGCTGTCTGCAGATTCCCACATCAAGGTCTGACGCTTTATTTTTAAAGTACGGTATATGTATCAGTAACATCAAGACTAAGATCTGTGCAATAGTGTATTGTGAAATCTGGTTACTGATCCCCTTTAGAGGCCGTCACGCCTGGTACAGAAGAAGCCCGACTGGACAGATTAAAGCCTGGACTGTCTTCATGTCCTTTTACCACTCCAGCAAGCCTTTAAAATGTTTTGTTTGTTTTAAATCATCTTTTTTGCATATTTTTGTGCCAATTGCAAACAAAAATTTTCTATAAAATAAAGTGAGAGAATGTAGTATATATGCTAAAGATTCTATTCTATGAGCAGCTTGTAGGGGGCCCAGCTTTTAAACCAGGTGAATGGTGTCCATCAGAGCATAAGGCCAGAATGTTGGGATGTGTTAGTGGTGTCCTTTCAAGTAGTAAATCAGAGGGAGCCCAAAAGCCGAGCAGTGACAGGAGCGCAGCTGCTGGCATCTCCCTGTCCTCACTCTTCTGGGCACATACCAGCTGTCAGCTCACAAGAGCAGAAGAAAGCTGAAATCCTCCAGTTTATCTACTTGGCCCACGGAATTGTCACTCTGGGTTCACAGACACACAGATCTATTCTGGGAGCTTTCTGCGGTCGCTGCCTCTTCAAAACGAGATGCATTCTGAAACATTCAGCAAAATACCAGGATAAGCCGCGATGCGGCCAAGATTACAGTACAGCCAACTGGCATTCAGGCCCTAAACCGGCTCCAAACCCCAGACCCACAAGCAAACAAAGGCATTTCTGCCTGTAACACCTCGTTATAGATTGTGTTGCTGACTGCACAGAATTTACTTTAACCTCTAAATTTGGCAGGGACTTAGATATAGATGTAACATGTACAAATGACATCTATACATGTCCGTCTAACAACCACACATAGTAGATGCTCTCTGGGGATTTTCGACTACAAAGTTCTACACAACATCACTCACAAGAACTGTGAGCACAACCCAACTAAAGGGCACCCAGTCTTACTGTAAAGACTCTTTAAGGCCGGTTTCACATGTCAGTAGCTCCGGTACGTGAGGTGACAGTTTCCTCATGTACCCGAGCCACTGACACACGTAGACACATTCAAATTAATGCATCTGTGCAGATGTCATTGATTTTTTGCGGACCGTGTCTCTGTGTGCCAAACACGGAGACATGTCAGTGTTCGTGGGAGCGCACGGATTACATGGACCCATTAAAGTCAAAGGGTCCGTGTAAAACACGTACCGCACACGGACGTTGTCCATGTGCAGTCCGTGTGCCGTGCAGGAGACAGCGCTACAGTAAGCGCTGTCCCCCCCACTGGTGCTGAAGCCGCCATTCATATCTTTGCAGCAGCATTTGCTGTAGAGAAGATATGAATATTCCTTCTTTTTTTTTGTTTCTCGTGTTTAAAATAAAGATCTATGTGCCCACCCCCCTCCCACCCCCTGTGCGCCCGCCCGCTGTTCTTAAAATACTCACCCGGCTCCCTCGCAGTACCCTGTCCTGGCCGCACCTTCTACTGTATGAGCGGTCATGTGGGGCCGCTCATTTACAGTAATGAATATGCGGCTCCACCACCCATAGGGGTGGAGCCGCATATTCATTACTGTAAATGAGCGGCCCCACGTGACCGCTCATACAGTAGAAGGTGCGGCCAGGACAGGAAGCAGCGCCAGCCAGCGAGGGAGCCGGGTGAGTATTTTAAGAACAGCGGGCAGGCGCCCGGGGGGTGGGCACATGGATCTTTATTTTAAACACGAGAAACAAAAAAAAAAAAAAAAAAGAATATTCATATCTTCTCTACAACAAACGCTGCTGCAAAGAAGATATGAATGGCAGCTTCAGCACCAGATGCAGGGGACAGCGCTAAACTTTAGCGCTGTCTCCTGCACGGTGCGTGTGGTACCCAGTGGGCACACGTGTGCCACACTAACGCACGGGCACACGGACAATTCCGGTACCGATTTTTCCGGTACCGGAATTATCTGGACGTGTGGGACTGCCCTAAGAGTCTTTTCGCAAGGGGCTGAATATGCTTCAATGGATGCACACATCACCCACGGGTCCAATGGGGTAGCCAAAACTCAGAGTGGACTGGCATTTCCATTTATATAAATCTAGTCTTAAAACAACTGGGTGTGGTCTTGAAGAAGACTCCCATAAAAAAAGGAATTGAGGACCTCACCCAACTAAGAAACTTTTTAGACTATTGGAAGGAATTGAATATCTTAGGAAGAGAGACAGGAAGATAGGAAGAAAAGTAAAACAATCAAAGTCAGAATAGCAGCATTTACGCCGGGTAAAATTATGGACATACAGTTATGGCCAGAAAACTTTTGCAACAACATGTTGTTATACACGTTTGTTTCTTTCATGTGAATTGGAACACAAAAAAAAAAACAGAAGAAAAAAAAAGCAAAGTGGACACAATTTCACACAAAACCCCCAAAACAGGCCGGAAAAAAATTGTTGGCACACTCCTAAATATTTTCAGCCATGACTGTACATGGCAAACGACAGGTAATATGTGAAGCCATGTGACAGTCTTTCTGCTCAGGCGTCTATTTGAGGCACTGGACAATAGTGAGGGGATTACGCACCTTCCGTCTCATTAGATTCTGCTATTTAGAGCAGTGTGCTCTATAGGAACGCTCCATGTGCGAAGCCTTTGCGGCTCCGTACATCCTCTGCAGCTTGCCTGACTTAGAAGTCAGCATTTACAAGAAAAGCAACTCCTACACATGTCCTTCTCTGCAGAGGAGAGCATTCATAGCTGTGCCGCTCCCCGATCTCACCCCCTCCTATGACATAAGACATCGCAGGTGTCGCCGTGCTGAAGGCTTCCAGGTTCTACCTTGTTTTAACAAGAATCACGCATCATTTAACCCATACACTGGAGGAGAAAAATTCTACCTTATTTTTCAAAGTTGTTTATTATGTACTCGTGACAGAAACACAAAAGCTTCTGCACGTGAGGAGTGCAAAACATTTATTTGGATAACACATCTACATGAATGGTAGGAGTGCTGGGCACGAAAAGACCATGGTTCAATACAAATGGTCACACCATCCAGGTAACTCATTCATAGCTGCAGCAGAAGAGTGATACCCAGTATCTGAACAACCGTCACAAGGGTATGGGCACAACGTCTATTTCAGGCTGGTTTAGAGCGAATCCGATCCCAGACTGAAAGTCGGTATATTAAAAGGGAAACCCCCAAAACAGGTCAGGTAATTCATGCTGCATGATTAAAGCAAAGTAGATTATACTCTGAAACACCCCAGCATTTCAGAGAAAACATACTTTGAAGACCAGACTGGGGACCAGAGCCAGAGATGATACTGGTCCTTCTCCACCCCATCCGACTCTCCACTGCACAGCCGCAGGTGATTGATAGACCTCTCCCTATGTCCAAGCGATGGAGAGGTCTGTCAATCACCCAGCAGTGCTGGGGCAGAGCCAGACTAGTCTCTCCTCCAGCTATGGTCCCTGGACGGATCTTTAAAGACCATCTCAGAAGAACACACCTGGCGGCAGTCGTGCAGCAATTCATGCTGGTCACGGTTTGGGGGAGCATGAATCGCCTAACAGCTGCTCTTTAACAAAAATAACTCAAAAGAATGATCATTTACTTCTCTATATTAAAATGACTTATTCATATCTTAAGTCTTTTAAGTGTTCTTAAACCACTTAAGGTTTCCAAAAAAACAGAATTGTTAAAAGAAGTGAAGTAACCAGGGAGTTTCCACTTAGAAGATGCTCCATATTACTGCACAAAGTCAATGGGAAAACACTAAAATGCTCAAAAGTTCCCAGGTGTCTTTGATCATCATTTTTTTGCTTGAAGAAATGATAGCTTCTTCATTGTTGAGCAAAGTATAAAAATAGGGATTTTTGTGTTACTCACCGTAAAATCCTTTTCTCCGAGACGCTCATTGGGGGACACAGGACTGTGGGGTGTTATCTTCTGCCGCCAGGAGGCTGACACTAAGTAAACTTGAAAAAAAAAGTTAGCTCCTCCTCCATCGTATACACCCTGACACTGGCTACCAGAGACTCCAGTTTGGTGCAAAAAGCAGTAGGAGAACAAAACACAAAAAATAATATAACAGCATAAATACAGAAAACTTATGTCTAGAAAAGATCCTACTGACTAATGTAATCAGATATAACCAAAGCAGCCATAAGGCTAACAGGGAGGGAGCTGTGTCCCCCAATGAGCGTCTCGGAGAAAAGGATTTTACGGTGAGTAACACAAAAATCCCTATTTCTCCTTCGCCTCATTGGGGGACACAGGACTGTGGGATGTCCTAAAGCAGTCCCTGGGTGGGAAAAATAACTCACCAGTAAAAGACATCCAGATAATGTTTGTCTACAAATGCGCCACTGCCGCTTGAAGAATTCTTCTACCCAGACTTGCATCTGCAGAGGTCTGGGAGTGGACATTATAATGTTTGACAAACGTATGCAGACTAGACCAGGTCGCAGCCTTGCAAACCTGCTCCGCTGAGGCCTGGTGCCGCACGGCCCAGGAAGCCCCCACTGCTCTAGTCGAATGAGCCTTGATTCCCGCCAGAACTGTCATGCCCATGGAGCGATAAGCCTCCTGAATGGTCGCCCTTATCCCTCTGGCCAGGGTAGATTTTGAAGCCGCGCATCCCTTCCTGCGACCCTGCGGAAGGACAAACAGAGCATCTGTCTGGCGAAAGGGGGCCGTACGGGAAACGTACCTCCTCAGAGCCCTCACCAGATCCAACGTATGGAGAGCTTTTTCTACACGGTGCGTAGGTGCCGGACAAAAAGAGGGCAGAACAATATCTTCATTGATGTGAAATGATGAAACAACCTTCGGCAAAAAGGACGGTGCTGGTCTGAGCACCACCTTGTCCTGAAGAAAACGCAAAAAAGGAGGACGACAAGAAAGAGCTGCCAGCTCCGATACCAGTCTTATAGATGTTATGGCCACTAAAAATACGACTTTCCAGGAGAGAAACATCAAAGAAACCTCTTGAAGAGGCTCAAAAGGAGCGTCCTGTAAAGCCCTTAAGACCAGATTAAGGTCCCAAGCTTCCAAAGGAGTCTTATAAGGAGGGACCCTATGAGCGACTCCCTGGAAATAAGTCCTGACTTGACGATTAGGAGCAATCTTGCGCTGAAAAAGGACTGATAAAGCCGAAACCTGCCTTTTAAGGGTACTAGGAGCAAGCCCAGAAACCAGGCCTGCTTGAAGGAAGGCTAGAATGTTTGGAACGGAGAAACGCAGAGGAGGCAGCCCGCGTTCTCTACACCAGGAAAGAAACACCTTCCAAGTGTGATAATAAATCCTGGCCGAAACAGACTTACGTGCACTGATCATGGTATCAGCCACTTCTTGAGAAAAGCCAGCCTGAGTTAAAACCCAAGATTCAACGGCCAGGCCGTCAAACGTAGGACCTCTGAGTTCTGGTGGTAGATCGGCCCTTGAGACAGAAGATCCGGCCGATTGGGGAGCCGCCAAGGAACCCCGGCGAGAAGTTGTACCAGGTCTGCATACCAGGTCAGTCGTGGCCAATCCGGGGCGATCAGGATGGCCGGCACTCTCTCTGATTTGATCTTCTTGATTACTCTCGGGAGCAGTGCCAGAGGAGGGAACAGATAAGAGAGATGAAATTGGTTCCAAGACAGTACCAGCGCATCCATGGCGATAGCCTGGGGATCGCGGTACCGAGAGACAAAACTGGGCACCTTGGCATTCACCTTGGACGCCATTAGATCCACGTCTGGAGTTCCCCAAAGATGGCATATCTGCAGAAATACCTCGGGATGGAGAGACCATCCCCCGGAGGCTAGACCCTGACGGCTTAGGAAATCTGCCGCCCAGTTTTCTTCGCCCGGAATGTGGACCGCTGAGATCACAGAGTGATTTCTCTCCGCCCAGAGTAGAATCAGTTTTACCTCCTGCATGGCTGCCTTGCTGCGGGTGCCCCCCTGGTGATTTATGTAAGCTACCGCTGTGGCGTTGTCTGATTGAATCCGGACAGGGCGACCCGCCAGAAGATGGTGAAAACGTAACAAGGCTAGCCGAACTGCTCGAATCTCTAAGATATTGATGGGGAGATCTCATTCCCGAGGAGACCAGCGTCCCTGAGCTGTGTGATGGAAGAACACTGCTCCCCAACCCAGGAGACTGGCATCTGTTGTGACCACTAGCCAATTGGTTGGGGGAAAGGGCTTCCCCCTGAGTAGAGATGAGCTGTTTAGCCACCAAGCGAGAGCCTGCTTGGTCTGGAAAGACAACCGAAATTTGCGGTTGAGAGAGAGAGGATTTCTGTTCCATACTGATAGGATTGCTCGTTGGAGGGGTCGAAGATGAAACTGTGCAAACGGAACCGCCTCTATGGTTGCAACCATCTTTCCTAACACCCTCATCCCGGACCGAATCGTATGAGGGTATGGTTGTAGAAGATTCCTCACTTCCCGCCGAAGGGCTAGGACCTTGTCCTGTGGAAGGATAGATAGAGCTTGAGCGGTGTCGAAGATCATGCCTAAAAAAGAGATTTTTCGAGACGGCTGTAGGGATGACTTCCTTAAATTTACCAACCAACCTAGACGGGAAAGGGTGTCCAGAGTGATGCCGACTAGAGTTGAGCGACCTTGACCTTTTTAGAGTCGAGCCGGGTTTCGCGAAACCCGACTATCTCAAAAGTCGGGTCGAGTGAAATCGGCCGATTATGACGTAAAGTCGGGATCGACCGAAACACGAAACCCAATGCAAGTCAATGGGGCAGCATAGTCGGCAGTGAGTGGGGGCCAGGAAAACACCTAGAGTGCCCATTTTAATGTCAAAACCATCCATTCTTCTTAATGAAGCTTGTCAAGCGTAATTTACCTTATAATAATTGGAAGGCATTTGAAATTGGGGGTCATTTGGCTAAAGTTGTGGTGGGTAGGGCTGGTTCAAGTAATTAGTGGGCCCAGGAAATCTGGACCACGTCACGGCAGTGGAGCAGGGAGAGGTAAGTATTTCAACTTTGCAAGTGCTGTGAACCTGAGCAAGCAGGGGGGGCCCACTCGTTGGCATTGGCACTGGCACAGGGCCCCTCAAAGTACAGCGGTGTGTTTGCACGGCGGGGGCGCCTCCCACCGGCAGCAACACTTTTGCGTACCATGAGAGGCCCTGTGCCAGTGACGTCGCCAACTAGTATTCCTCCCCCCACCTGATGAAGGAACCTGCACTTTCATCTGCACCTTCCTGTTTGTCCCCGTGTAAGGTGGTATGGTATGCGGGAAGGGGGACCTGACTTTCAGCAGGGTCACAATCTTGCAGTGTAGCGTGCACGGGAAATGTTGCGTTATGGGTCAATGTACCAGCAGACTCATCTATCACTGGCTGGGCAATGGGCAGGATGAGGAGGAAACAGATATAGGCCCAAAGAATAAAGTGGGCTAAATGCAGTTCAAAATTGGTAACACAGGACTAATCAGGGGGCATTGCAGTGGAGGACAACTGGAATGAGAGGCTGACACAGAGAGTAGGCCCAAATCAGTAAGTAGTCGAAATGCAGTTCAAAATTGGCAACAGTAGTAAACAGGCGGCACAGCTTTGTTCAGTGGAGGAGAACAGCAAGGAGTGGCAGACACCGATAGTAGGCCCCAACCCAACTAGTAGGCCAAATGCAGTCTAACATTAACAACTACTTAACGAGCGCCTGAAAACGGAATTTCAGGACAGGAAACCAGGAGAACAGCAAGGAGCGGCAGACACCGATAGTAGGCCCCAAACCAACTAGTACGCCAAATGCAGTTGTTCCGTTTAACCACAATTTAATGAGAGCCTGAAGATAGAAGTTCAGGAAAGGCAACCTGGAGAACACCTTGGAATAGGGTGCGACAGTGGTCACGCTTCATTGATGATGTTTTTTTCATTTGGTCAGGTTCATCTGAGGAGCTATGTCAATTTATGGACCTTCTTAATAACAATTCCATCAATGTTTTTTTGACCTATCAATTTTCTTCCATTTCAGTCAATTTTCTGGATTTGGAGATTGGGTGTCAAGATGGCACACTCTCAACATGTCTTTACCGCAAGCCCACTGCGGCTAATGGACTTTTGGATTATCGGAGTTTTCACCCTGGGCACACGAGGAATGGAGTGCCGACTGGCCAATTTCTCAGAGCCAGGCGTAATTGCACTCGGGATGTGGATTTTAGGAGAGAGGCTCAGGATCTTACGAGCAGATTCAAGAACAGGAATTATCCCAAGAAGTGTATATCTCGTGCATTCCAGAGGGCTAATCAACAGTCGCAGGATTCACTATTGGTTGCTAGGAAAAGGAAACCTGATGGCCTTATACGATTTATTACGGGCTATCATACCCGTTGGTCTGAGGTGAGTAGGATTCTCAACAATCATTGGAGAATTTTAACTTCTGACACACAAACATCTCAAGTCATCAGTACTCGGCCATTAATCACGGCCAGGAGGGCACCAAACTTTAAGGACATACTCACGCAGAGCCACTATAGGAGGCCAACACAGAGATTAAATCGCGGGGTAATTATCAGGGGGTCCTTTCCGTGTGGTGACTGTAGCATTTGCCAGTTTATGCATCCTACGTGTGATGTTTTTTGTGACCCGGTTGATCAAACACAACATAAATTGAAGGCCTACATAAACTGCAAAACGACCAATGTTGTCTATGCCTTGATTTGTCCATGTCCTTGCATCTACGTAGGCCAGACTTCACAAGAACTACGACGCAGGATTCAAAGTCATCTTTCTACCATCAATACGGCAGCAGTGGACAAACGGAAGGGCAAGACGCTCAGCACGGTCGCCTCTCACTTTCTTCTACAACATAGGGGCAGTTGTGCTAACATCAAGATAATTGGTTTGGAACATATCAGGAACTCGGGCAGAGGTGGTTCTCTACACAAAAGACTGCTACAAACTGAATCAAGGTGGATTTATTCCCTTCATTCCACAGCACCTCAGGGGATAAATGAGGACTTGCTATTTACGGGCTTCCTGGGCTAAATTGTTGTTGTTTTTTCTGGGGGGTTTATATAAAAAAAATTTTTATTGGAGTTGCTTTTCGTTTCCATCAGTGGGTCTGGATACTGGATCATATATTACTGTAGGATGAGGAATTGGACCCATGCCTTCATGACTCAGTGGGTGCTCCATCCTAAAACAGCGGACATGACAAGAGCGGTCAAGATATTCATTGTATCAGCGGCTAAATCCCTACGTTGGGATAGCTAGCCCTATCTGAGTATGTGTGTTGTCAGTTATTATGTTTTATTATTCATTTTATTATTATTTTTTTTTATTTTATTTTTTTTTTGTTAATATTTATGTGTGTTATTATTCTTAGTTTCTGTGTGCTTGGATGGAGGCAATTGGTCCGCTGTTCTAGTTATGTCTTTGCGATATAATATCTGTGTGTCCCTCTACTGTGACCCTGACAGCCCCTTGCCCCTGCTCTGGCATCGCTTTCCCTTTGGAGGTTAATGCGGACCGCCGGCTACTTTACCGGGGTGTGCGCATCTTCCTCCTTGGTTTCTAATGCGGACCGCTGGCTCGTTTGCCGGCGTGTGCGCATTCGATCCAATTGGGCAGAGACGTCTGCCCACTTCATGCTCACTAGGTCTATCGCGCAGCTGCGTTCTGCTCTGCGCTTGTATATACCGGTCTTCCGGTTTCCGGTCTGCGGCGGTGCACACGCCGGCGTCTGGTGACAGCTGCAGGTTACTATAAAAGGAGTACACTTGTGAAGGTAAGCATTTCCCCTGACGAAGCGGCCTCTTCTTGCCGCGATACGTGTTGGGCTCAGCTGCCTCCCGGGCCTGTGACATTGCCTGGTTGCTATTTTTAACCCTCTCCATTTCAGGTGACTATTGGGTGTCTGGGCCGTACTTTGCCTTGTCTGGGATATCTTTCTTCATGGTAGTGCTTGGGGCTTTTGCCTCTTTATAGAGGTGATATAGGTGGCTTCATCTTTATTATGCTTTGATCCTTAATGTGTGCCTACCTCCTGGCTAAACGGGGTTACTAAGGACCATTTATTTATCATCTCTATTACATTGTGACGTTCCTTGTTTGTGGATGTACCCTTGCCCAGTAGCAGGTTCGGACTTTGTGCATTGTATCCCAGTACATATATATTGTGTATAATTCTCCATCAGTTTGGCGCCAGGTCTGCAGTATTTGCAGTTATGTTTAGGCTTTATATATGGGTGGAGGCAGCTGTTTGCACTGGTTTTAACTGTTTTTAATTATGCTTTCAATAAAGTTGTTCCTTTTTGATATGTATTACTGGTGGTGTGCGAATATGTTCTAGTGGCTTCTTTTTTCTTTTTTTTTTTTTTTTTTGTGCCAACACCTTGGAGTGGAACACACCATCTCTCTACACCCCATACCCAATTTGTAGGTCTAATGCAGCGTAGTTTCCAACAACTACTAAACGAGAGCATGATGATCGAAGCATTGGCGAGGAAACCTGGGGAACACCTTGGAGTGGAACACACCATCTCTCTACACCCCATACCCAATTTGTAGGCCTAATGCAGCGTAGTTTCCAACAACTACTAAACGAGAGCATGATGATCGAAGCATTGGCGAGGAAACCTGGGGAACACCTTGGAGTGGAACACACCATCTCTCTACAGTGGAACACACCATCTCTCTACACCCCATACCCAATTTGTAGGCCTAATGCAGCGTAGTTTCCAACAACTACTAAACGAGAGCCGGAAGATCGAAACAATGGAGAGGAAACCTGGGGAACACCTTGGAGTGTAACACACCATCTCTCTACACCCCATACCCAATTTGTAGGCCTAATGCAGCGTAGTTTCCAACAACTACTAAACGAGAGCCGGAAGATCGAAGCAATGGAGAGGAAACCTGGGGAACACCTTGGAGTGTAACACACCATCTCTCTACACCCCATACCCAATTTGTAGGCCTAATGCAGCGTAGTTTCCAACAACTACTAAACGAGAGCCGGAAGATCGAAGCAATGGAGAGGCAACCTGGGGAACACCTTGGAGTGGAACACACCATCTCTCTACACCCCATACCCAATTTGTAGGCCCAATGCAGCGTAGTTTCCAACAACTACTAAACGAGAGCCGGAAGATCGAAGCTCAGGAAAGGCAACCTGGGGAACACCTTGGAGTGTAACAAACCCTCTCTCTACACCACGGAAGGGCTGATTCTTAGGAAGGAAGGCTGTCGGAAAGAAGCAGGGCGCGTCCGAGGGTGATTATATTCTTATTAGGTATATACTCACCCTCGGACGCGCCCTGCTTCTTTATTTGTAATGAATGTTTATTTGCAATGTGGTTTTGACTTACTCCATTTTTTTGGTAAATAATGATTTTATTATTTTCATTGTTTTGCATCTTCTTGGCAATAATATAAAGAAGACGCGACAGGACAACACTCGGTGGATGCCATATCTGTGTTTAAAATTGAAAAAACCTTTCAGTTAACTACTTGCAGGAGAAAGTTATTGTAGCTGGTGGCCATTTTTAGTACTGTACCAGATTTTTGTTGTATGTATTTGTTTTTAATGTTAAAATGTCTGCATTTGATATCTCCAGTATTTTCTTTTTTATAAGCAAAATACTTATTTTTATATTTTCTGATGTTGGTTCCAGGGGTACACGGGCAGCAGTGGTGTGGTCAGTGGAGGCCTAGTGGAAGGAGTGACCGCAGACAGGCATCGAAGGCCTAAAATAATAACACATGGCTGTAGGCAATTTTAAATTGGTTCCAGGGGTACACGGGCAGCAGTGGTGTGGTCAGTGGAGGCCTAGTGGAAGGAGTGACCGCAGACAGGCATCGAAGGCCTAAAATAATAACACATGGCTGTAGGCAATTTTAAATTGGTTCCAGGGGTACACGGGCAGCAGTGGTGTGGTCAGTGGAGGCCTAGTGGAAGGAGTGACCGCAGACAGGCATCGAAGGCCTAAAATAATAACACATGGCTGTAGGCAATTTTAAATTGGTTCCAGGGGTACACGGGCAGCAGTGGTGTGGTCAGTGGAGGCCTAGTGGAAGGAGTGACCGCAGACAGGCATCGAAGGCCTAAAATAATAACACATGGCTGTAGGCAATTTTAAATTGGTTCCAGGGGTACACGGGCAGCAGTGGTGTGGTCAGTGGAGGCCTAGTGGAAGGAGTGACCGTAGACAGGCATCGAAGGCCTAAAATAATAACACATGGCTGTAGGCAATTTTAAATTGGTTACAGGGGTACACGGGCAGCAGTGGTGTGGTCAGTGGAGGCCTAGTGGAAGGAGTGACCACAGACAGGCATCGAAGGCCTAACATAACAAAAATGTCAATACAATGGTATTGTCAGTGGCAGGCATTGAAGGATGTCAGCGCATAGACTAAACATTGGTGGAGCTGTGAGATAATTTTGCAAGTGGTAGAGCACTGTTTGAGCTGGGGTGGGGGGAAACTGTCTTGTGGCCGGCGGTACAGGCCCAGGGCCCCTCATATTACAACGGTGTGTCTGACGTTGGGTGCGCACCACCACCGCCAGAGACACTTTATTGTACTAGGAGGGACCCAGTGGCAGTGCCGTCGACCAAAAGCGGGCTCACCCACCTCTTCAGACAAACTGCACTCTCACGGGTGCTGTCGCCAAGTGTCGATACCACGGCCCCGTGTGGGGAGTTTGGCCATTTAGTGAGGTGTAAACATGTCGTATGCTGGACAATCAGGTGCAGAAAATTACGAGATTGGAAAAGGCATTCAGAATAGTCCACAGGCAAGACCTTTTCATAGGAAAGGTAGGTGTCAGCCGGGCAAGGTGGGGCAAAAGATTTCGAAATCCAGTTGTGGTTCATTTTAATGAAGGTTAGATCATCTACATTTTGGGTAGCCAGACGAGTCCTTTTTTCTGTTAGTATTGAACCTGCAGCACTGAATACTCTTTCTGATAGGACACTAGCTGCCGGGCAAGCAAGCTCC
This sequence comes from Ranitomeya imitator, assembly GCF_032444005.1. Taxonomy (NCBI): domain Eukaryota; kingdom Metazoa; phylum Chordata; class Amphibia; order Anura; family Dendrobatidae; genus Ranitomeya; species Ranitomeya imitator. The sequence goes on from NC_091284.1 coordinate 612,557,218, forward strand.
TGCAATGCATATTCTGCCAATTCTGGCCAGGTGTCTAATTTGGATGCCCAGTAATCAAATGAGAATGACGGTTGAGGGAGAACATCGATAAGAGATGAAAAATAGTTTGTAACCATACTGGACAAATGTTGTCTCCTGTCACTTTGAATTGATGCTGCAGTACCTGTCCTGTCTGCAGTCATAGCAAAATCACTCCACAACCTGGTCAGAAAACCCCTCTGGCCAACGCCACTTCTGATTTCTGCCCCTCTAACTCCTCTGGTCTGCTGGCCCCTGCAGCTCGTGTGAGAACGATCACGGGCGCTGTGTGCAGGGAATGCCAGAAGCAAACGGTCAACAAGAGTTGATTGTTTGGTTGCTAATATTAGTTCCAAGTTCTCATGTGGCATTATATTTTGCAATTTGCCTTTATAGCGAGGATCAAGGAGGCAGGCCAACCAGTAATCGTCATCATTCATCATTTTAGTTATGCGTGTGTCCCTTTTGAGGATACGTAGGGCATAATCCGCCATGTGGGCCAAAGTTCCAGTTCTCAAATCTGCGGTTGTGCTTGGTTGAGGGGCAGTTTCAGGCAAATCCACGTCACTTGTGTCCCTCAAAAAACCAGAACCCGGCCTTGCCGCGCCACCAATTTCCAGTGGCCCCGGAAAAGCTTCCTCATTAAAAATATAATCATCCCCATCATCCTCCTCGTCGTCCTCCTCCTCTTCGCCCGCTACCTCGTCCTGTACACTGCCCTGGCCAGACAATGGCTGACTGTCATCAAGGCTTTCCTCTTCCTCAGCTGCAGACGCCTGATCCTTTATGTGCGTCAAACTTTGCATCAGCAGACGCATTAGGGGGATGCTCATGCTTATTATGGCGTTGTCTGCACTAACCAGCCGTGTGCATTCCTCAAAACACTGAAGGACTTGACACACGTCTTGAATCTTCGACCACTGCACACCTGACAACTCCATGTCTGCCATCCTACTGCCTGCCCGTGTATGTGTATCCTCCCACAAAAACATAACAGCCCGCCTCTGTTCACACAGTCTCTGAAGCATGTGCAGTGTTGAGTTCCACCTTGTTGCAACGTCTATGATTAGGCGATGCTGGGGAAGGTTCAAAGAACGCGGATAGGTCTGCATACGGCTGGAGTGTACGGGCGAACGGCGGATATGTGAGCAAAGTCCACGCACTTTGAGGAGCAGGTCGGATAACCCCGGATAACTTTTCAGGAAGCACTGCACCACCAGGTTTAAGGTGTGAGCCAGGCAAGGAATGTGTTTCAGTTGGGAAAGGGAGATGGCAGCCATGAAATTCCTTCCGTTATCACTCACTACCTTGCCTGCCTCAAGATCTACAGTGCCCAGCCACGACTGCGTTTCTTTCTGCAAGAACTCGGACAGAACTTCAGCGGTGTGTCTGTTGTCGCCCAAACACTTCATAGCCAATACAGCCTGCTGACGTTTGCCAGTAGCTGCCCCATAATGGGAGACCTGGTGTGCAACAGTGGCAGCTGCGGATGGAGTGGTTGTGCGACTGCGGTCTGTGGACGCGCTCTCGCTTCTGCAGGAGGACGAAGAGGAGGAGGAGGAGGGGGTGCGAACGGCTACAGCCAATTGTTTCCTAGACCGTGGGCTAGGCAGAACTGTCCCAAACTTGCTGTCCCCTGTGGACCCTGCATCCACCACATTTACCCAGTGTGCCGTGGTGGACACGTAACGTCCCTGGCCATGCCTACTGGTCCATGCATCTGTTGTCAGGTGCACCTTTGTGCTCACAGATTGCCTGAGTGCATGGACGATGCGCTCTTTAACATGCTGGTGGAGGGCTGGGATGGCTTTTCTGGAAAAAAAGTGTCGACTGGGTAGCTCGTAGCGTGGTACAGCGTACTCCATCAGGGCTTTGAAAGCTTTGCTTTCAACTAACCGGTAGGGCATCATCTCTAACGAGATTAGTCTAGCTATGTGTGCGTTCAAACCCTGTGTACGCGGATGCGAGGCTAAGTACTTCCTTTTTCTAACCATAGTCTCATGTAGGGTGAGCTGGACTGGAGAGCTGGAGATCGTGGAACTAGCGGGGGTGCCGGTGGACATGGCAGACAGAGATGGTGGGAGATGGTATTGTTGCCGCCGGTGCCCTAGATGCAGTGTTTCCTACTACGAAACTGGTGATTCCCTGACCCTGACTGCTTTGGCCTGGCAAAGAAACCTGCACAGATACTGCAGGTGGTGCGGAAAATGGTGGCCCTACACTGCCGGAAGGGATGTTGCGTTGCTGACTAGCTTCATTGGCCGAGGGTGCTACAACCTTAAGGGACGTTTGGTAGTTAGTCCAGGCTTGCAAATGCATGGTGGTTAAATGTCTATGCATGCAACTTGTATTGAGACTTTTCAGATTCTGTCCTCTGCTTAAGGTAGTTGAACATTTTTGACAGATGACTTTGCGCTGATCAATTGGATGTTGTTTAAAAAAATGCCAGACTGCACTCTTTCTAGCATCGGATACCTTTTCAGGCATTGTAGACTGAGCTTTAACCGGATGGCCACGCTGTCCTCCAACAGGTTTTGGCTTTGCCACGCGTTTTGGGCAAGATACGGGCCCGGCAGATGGAACCTGTTGCGATGTTGATGCCTGCTGCGGCCCCTCCTCCTCCGCTTCAGAACTGCTGCCGCCTGCACCCTGTTCCCCCAATGGCTGCCAATCGGGGTCAAGAACTGGGTCATCTATTACCTCTTCTTGTAGCTCGTGTGCAACTTCGTCTGTGTCACCGTGTCGGTCGGTGGTATAGCGTTCGTGATGGGGCAACATAGTCTCATCAGGGTCTGATTCTTGATCAGCACCCTGCGAGGGCAATGTTGTGGTCTGAGTCAAAGGACCAGCATAGTAGTCTGGCTGTGGCTGTGCATCAGTGCACTCCATGTCAGATTCAACTTGTAATGGGCATGGACTGTTAACTGCTTCACTTTCTAAGCCAGGGACGGTATGTGTAAAGAGCTCCATGGAGTAACCCGTTGTGTCGCCTGCTGCATTCTTCTCTGTTGTTGTTTTTGCTGAAGAGGACAAGGAAGCAACTTGTCCCTGACCGTGAACATCCACTAACGACGCGCTGCTTTGACATTTACCAGTTTCACGAGATGAGGCAAAAGAGCTAGAGGCTGAGTCAGCAAGATAAGCCAAAACTTGCTCTTGCTGCTCCGGCTTTAAAAGCGGTTTTCCTACTCCCAGAAAAGGGAGCGTTCGAGGCCTTGTGTAGCCAGACGACGAACCTGGCTCCACAGCTCCAGACTTAGGTGCAATATTTTTTTTCCCACGACCAGCTGATGCTCCACCACTACCACTACCCTCATTACCAGCTGACAATGAACGCCCCCGGCCACGACCTCTTCCACCATACTTCCTCATTGTTTTAAAAACGTAAACAAACTAACGGTATTTGTTGCTGTCACACAAATTACACGGTGAGCTATAACTTCAGTATGATTTAGCTACCCCTTTACAGGTGAGTGAGACCACAACGAAAATCAGGCACAATGTTACACACACTGTTGTTGGTGGCAACAAATGAGAGAGATGCCACACACGCAGGACTGTCACTGAAGCACAAATGTAAATATTAATCTCCCACTGATTTTTTTTTTTTTTTTTTTAAGGGAGACTTTAGGAAAAAAAAATAGAATAAAATGATTTTTTCAGGAAGAATTTAGAAACCAAATAAAACAAAAAAAGGCTTTCTATGGCCCACTGAGTGAGAGATGACGCACACAGGAGTCAGGAGTGGCACACAAGCACAGAGGCCAATATTTATCTCCCACTTTTTTTTTGTTCCAGGGAAAATTTATAAACCCAATAAAAAAAAATAACAAATAGGCTTTCTATGGCCCACTATCTGAGAGACAGAGAGAGATGGCACGCTTAGGACTGGCACACAAGCCCAAAGGCCAATATTAATCTCCCTTTTTTTTTTAAGGGAGAATTTATAAAACCAAAAAAAAATAAATAAATAGGCTTTCTATGGCCCACTATTTGTGAGAGAGATGGCACGCTCAGGACTGGCACACAAGCCCAAAGGCCAATATTAATCTCCCACTGATTGATTTATTGATTTTTTCAGGTAGAATTTAGAACCCAAATCAAGCAAAAAAATAAATAGGCTTTCTATGGCCCACTGAGTGAGAGATGACACAGACAGGGATGGCACTCTAGCAGAAATGTCAATCTTAATCTCCCACAAAAAAAACAAAAAAAAAAAAACAGGGAGTGTCCTTCAATTACTATCTCCCTGCAGTAATCTCAGCCAGGTATGGCAGGCAGCAATAAGGAGTGGACTGATGCACAAATTAAATAAAAAGTGTGTACAAACCAAAAAGATAGCTGTGCAGAAAGGAAGGAACAAGAGGATTTGTGCTTTGAAAAAAGCAGTTGGTTTGCACAGCGGCGTACACACAGCAATGCAGCTATCAGGGAGCCTTCTAGGGCAGCCCAATGAGCTACAGCGCTGAGGGGGAAAAAAAAAAAAATGTAGCTTCCACTGTCCCTGCACACCGAAGGTGGTGTTGGGCAGTGGAAATCGCTACAGCACAAGCGGTTTGGTGGTTAATGGACCCTGCCTAACGCTATCCCTGCTTCTGACGAAGCGGCAGCAACCTCTCCCTAAGCTCAGATCAGCAGCAGTAACATGGCGGTCGGCGGGAACTCCCCTTTATAGCCCCTGTGATGCCGCAGACAGCAAGCCAATCACTGCAATGCCCTTCTCTAAGATGGTGGGGACCAGGACCTATGTCATCACGCTGCCCACACTCTGCGTTTACCTTCATTGGCTGAGAAATGGCGCTTTTCGCATCATTGAAACGCGACTTTGGCGCGAAAGTCGTGTACCGCATGGCCGACCCCGCACAGGGGTCGGATCGGGTTTCATGAAACCCGACTTTGCCAAAAGTCGGCGACTTTTGAAAATGAACGACCCGTTTCGCTCAACCCTAATGCTGACATTTTCCCTGCAAGATTGAATTGTCGGTCCCTTTTTCAGCAGATCGTCTAGGTATGGCAAGACGACTATACCTCGGGAGTGCAGAATGGACACCACAGTCGACATGACCTTTGTGAACACCCTGGGAGCGGAGGCCAATCCGAAAGGTAATGCCGTGAACTGGAAGTGTAGATTGTTTACGGCAAACCGGAGAAATCTTTGATGGAGCGGAAAGATGGGAATATGAAGATAAGCATCCTGAATGTCTACTGAGGCCAAAAATTCTCCCTTTTCCAGAGAGGCGATGACCGACCGCAGAGACTCCATCCGAAAGTGTCGAACGCGGACAAACCTGTTTAAGAGTTTGAGATCTAGGATAGGCCTCACTGCTCCATCCTTTTTGGGCACTACAAAAAGATTGGAATAAAAGCCCTGAAACCTTTCTTCCTTTGGAACAGGAGAAATGACACCGCTGATACGGAGAGACTCTATGGAATTGTACAAGCTTTGACGAAGAGATTTGCACCTGGGAAGACGGGATGGGAAGAACCGGGGAGGAGGAAGACGGACCAGCTCTATCTTGTAACCTGAAGATACGAGCTCTGCCACCAACTGGTCGTGGATTACCTGAAGCCAGACCTGGCGAAATAAAAGTAGACGTCCGCCTACTTTTTTGGAGGCGCCCGGAGGAGGCCTACAGTCACTTGGCCGAAAATCTTTGCGTCCTAGATCCTCTGGATCTAGTAGACTGGGGACGCATTCTTCCCCCTTGACTGGCCGTATAAGGGGTCCGACCATCTCGGTCCTGATTGGGCCGACCCTGCGCGGGAGAACCTGATGCTGGGGCCCATCTGACATAGCGAAAGGTTCTAAAACGGGCCTGAAATTGGCGCCGAAAAGGCTGTCTAGCCCTCTGCTGAGGAAGAAACTTACTTTTCCCTCCTGTTGAGTCAGAAATGAGCTGATCCAGCTTTTCTCCGAACAAACGACCACCCTGATACGGCAGGGATGTAAGAGATTTTTTAGAGGTAGAATCAGCCCGCCAGGACCTTAATCAAAGGGCCCTTCTGATGGCAATAGCATTAGACGCAGCTGAAGAAGCACAATCTGCCGCATCCAGAGATGCGTTAATCAGATAGCTACCGGCCATAGCAACCTGAGACGACATTTCAGCCAATTCTGCTGACACATTACCTTCTTGGAGAGCCTTAGATAACGAGTCTGACCAAGATATAGCCCTGGCAACCCAAGTTGCTGCAAAGGAAGGAAAAAGTGCTGAGCTTGAGGCCTCGAAGACGGAACGAGCCAAGCTCTCTATAAGACGATCCGTAGGATCCTTAATCGATGAGACATTAGGGAGAGATAGCAACGTGTTAGAGGCTAAACGGGACACTGGAGGATCTACAGAAGGATTTTCTGCCCAATCACTACAAAGTTCCGAATCAAAGCGATACCTTGCCTTCAGAGCTCTTTGCCCTGAAAAGCGTTTGTCCGGGTGCTCCCGATTGCGTCGAATCAGGTCCTCGAACTCAGGATGAGAAGAAAAAACCCTATGGGCCCGTTTAGTCCGCTTAAATGAGACCCTATGATCAGAGGAAGAGACAAGCTCGTCTTCTATCCCCAAAGACTGATTGACAGCTTCAATTAGGCTGTCTACTGACTCCTGAAACCCAGGTTTATCAAAATTAAGAGACCCTTCCGACTCGTAATCAGTCTCAACTTCACCACTTTCTGCAGGGGAAGGAGAGCGAGATACGGAACTCCAGGATGCGGAAGCACCTGAGTGCCTGGGAGACGCCTTGCGAATCCGCTTTCCATGCGTCTGTCGAGTGAGAGCGCGGCCCCTGCAGGCCGAAGACTCCTGAGACCCCGAGGCCCTCTCTGAGACAGGTGGATTACCGGTCCCAACCGCCGGGGTCTGCAGAGATTTGATTGCTTCAGTAAGGGACGCCATGGATTGCGACAAGGACGAGACCCATTCCGGTGGTGCTACCACAGCATCTGCCTGAGGGACCGGAGCCGGAGAGACTACTGGAGGACTGGCAGGGGGGGATCTCCTGGACACGTTCAGAGTCACAGGCCTCACAGAGGCGATTGCTTTGGGCGTGCGTAAAAAGGGCATTACAAGATACACAACTGGAAAAAAGAACCGTGTGAGTCTTAACCTTTCTAGACATAATGATCCGTAATGCTATACCCAGGGCCAGAGACTGGGAAAAAGGGAATGCTTCAGTCCAGATGGAGAGAGAAGCACTTACCCCAGTCCTGTGTCCTCACGAATACAGAGATGGATCCTGACCGCACGATACGGAGCCCAAATGTGCTGCTTTATATGTCCAGCAGGCTATAGGGGGGAGGGACCGCCAAACTAAGCCGCAGCCTAGAGCAGGCCCGAAGCCGCGGCCTCAATTTTCCCCTTCAGTGACCGGAGAAACCGGAACCGGACGTGACGCGCCGGAAGGGGCGGAGCCCTGCAGAGCGGCCTGCCGCCCGGAAGTCCCGGGCTCCAGGAAACAGCCCCACGCCTGCAGGGAGCCAGGCAGGGCCGAAGCCTCCGGAGGAACAGCGGCGCCGATCTCTCTCCAACACCGCGGCGCTGCTCCGGAGCGCTGCGCCGCCACCGCCCCAACGCCGCTCCGGATAACGCCGCAGCTCTGCTAACGCCGCAGCGCCGCAGGCGCCACAGCGCTGGACCAAAACGTAGCGCCGCCGCTCCAGCACAAAAAAAAAAAAAAGGACCGCCGCAACAGGTACTCAGGAGCCCCCCCTTTGTCACACCACACTCAGCGAGGGGTGGAAATGAATGACGGTGCAGGAACCCAAACTCCATTATCCCAGGATAAGGAGAGGGACCGTCCTCCACCCCAGCTAACACCCCACGCAGAGGTGTAGAAATCAGAGGGGAACACACGGACGTCTAGGTGCACCTGTACAGCCTGGGGTCTAGATACCTCAGGGTGGTCAGGGCCAAGTCCAGTGAAAAATCCCACATAGCGGGGAAGGATACGTGGAGTAGTATCACACGTGCTTGCCCGTTGATGGTTTGGGGAGATCGGACCCTCAAAAAGGTCCGTCGCCCCCTCAATCCAAGAGTTGAAAGTCGGGTCCAGAAATCCAGGACCCAGAGATGTGCCTCCTTGAGACACTAAGCATAAACTGGAGTCTCTGGGTAGCCAGTGTCAGGGTGTATACGATGGAGGAGGAGCTAACTTTTTTTTTTCAAGTTTACTTAGTGTCAGCCTCCTGGCGGCAGAAGCATACACCCCACAGTCCTGTGTACCCCAATGAGGCGAAGGAGAAAAAAAAAAAAATAAATCCCCAAAATGCTAGGAAAACGGTAGAAAAAAAAAACAAAAACCCTGAAACGTCAAGAAAGCACTCCGGAAACTACCAAATAAGACACTTCAGGATTCCAAAACCCCAGAGAAGAGGAAAGTAACCTGAAACGTTTTCTACTTGAAAAATGGAAGTTTTAGGCTGCTTGAAAAATATTTTTTGTGCACTTACCTTTAGATGGCTACAATCTAAGGCCTTCTGCACATACAAGTTTTTTTTTTTTTTTGTTTTAAATACCATTCACACATGTGAAGAATAATAAAGGCTACTACACAGAAGTACATTTTTCAGTATACCTTTACAAAAAGCAAGAAGCATAGGTCAAAGGTTTCCTGCAGGGGTAAGTGACCAGAAAATCTTCCTGCTATATAGTATAGCTGATGCTACTGAATGTACGGAGGACCTTCCTAATGAGGTGCAGCATGTAAGCTACAAATATAGGAGCCAAAAAAGATATGAATACTCAAAATTGCTCTCATGTAAAAGCTTGAATAGTTAAAGGGAACCTGTCATCTGAATTTGGCGGGACTGGTTTTGGGTCATATGGGCGGAGTTTTCGGGTGTTTGATTCACCCTTTCCTTACCCGCTGGCTGCATGCTGGCCGAAATATTGGATTGAAGTTCATTCTCTGTCCTACGTAGTACACGCCTGCACAAGGTGCAATCTTGCCTTGCGCAGGCGTGTACTACGGAGGACAGAGAATGAACTTCAATCCAATATTTCGGCCAGCATGCAGCCAGTGGGTAAGGAAAGGGTGAATCAAACACCCGAAAACCCCGCCCATATGACCCAAAACCGGTCCCACCAAATTCAGGTGACAGGTTCCCTTTAATGTAACCCTTCCCACTGTAGCCCGGGCATAAAAAAAAAAAAACCAGTCCACGTCAGCAATTATGGGGCACATAGATTTTGTGTAGCTTATCGGCTTGATATAAGAAAACAAACATTTGTGGCTCAATTTCCTTTAAAAGACTAAAAAGGGCCAAAAAAATTGTATAGTTTGACATCCCTTAACAGGAAACTTCACATGGACGTTAAATCTTTTCCATTAGTTGTAACAAGCCTCCAGCTCTTTGAAATGTCAAGTTTGTAAAGGAATTAAGACAACGTGACCCACAGTGGCACAGGACAACTCCCTCACTTCCTCTGAAAGCATCTCGTGTGCCAAGCTAAAATGTAAAAAAATACAAGAAAAGTATAGGACCATTAGAGTTTTCAGGCAAAAGGATATCAAACAAGTGTAGAATCCAAAGTAGAACTTTCTGCTGGTCAGTACTGCCCACGGTACAAAGAGGACCTGCTTCCTCCCCACCCCCCCCAGAAATCTACTATATAAAGCTGAGTGTGTGAGTGTGTGTGTGTGTGTGTGTGTGTGTGTGTGTGTGTGTGTGTGTGTGTGTGTGTGTGTGTGTGTGTGTGTGTGTGTGTGTGTGTGTATGTATGTCCGGGATTGGCATCTGCACCGTCGCAGCTAAAGCCACAAAATTTTACACAGTCACACGTCTGGACCCCGAGAGCGTCATAGGCTGTTGTGAGGCGAAATTTTAACCCCGCGCTTTCCAATTCACCAAACAATTTTGCCCCTATCTACATAATGGGGAAAAAGTGAAAGGAAAAGTGTTGGAGGCAAATTGACAGCTGCCAGATGTGAACAAGGGGGACTTAAAGAATGAGAGCGATGGCGCCAAAGAATATATACCGTACAGTTGCTAAGGTGGGGCCCCGACATGGGATACTCACCACACACGGGGATATGAACACACACAAAATGCGCCACACACTACCACGTGCTTGAACACATATACTACCCTCAGCACACATTTCACCACACATACACCAACCTCGCCACATAAAAGTCGAAACACAAAAGTCGCCGCTCAAAACTCGCCACGCGCAAAACTCGCCACATGCAAAAACTAGGCTCACGCAAAACTCGCCACAAGTGCAAAACTCACCTCATGGAAAACTCGCCACACGCAAAACTTGCACACGCGGAAAAATTGCCACATGTACAAAAGTTGCAGCACATGCAAAAGTTGCCTCACACACAACTTGCACATACTCAAAAGGCACCACACATAAAACTCGCCATGCGCAAAACTCACCATGCGCAAAACTTGCTGCACACAACTTGATACACTAACCTGTCACATGCAACTCGACACACAAAAAGTTGCTACATGCATGTTGCCACAGGGGGGAATGAGAGGAGTGAGGGAGAAAATGAGAGGTGTAAGGGAGAAAATGAGAGATATGAGGGGGAAAATGAAAGATGTGATTGGGAAAATGAGAGGCGTGATGGGAAAATAAGAGAAGTGAGGTGCTATAACTAACCACAGATATTTACTATGCCCAGGCAACGCCGGGGGCTCTTCAGCTAGTGCTAGAATAAATATGCATACACTAAGACAGAACATCAGAATTCAGGTAGGAAGATAATGGGTTATAAAGCCGGGTGGCATGCTGGACCACTGCTCCATTCATTTCTTACAGGACAACAGAGCTGCACTCGGCATTTCACCCAGTCCCATAGGGAATGAATGGCGAGGTGGTCGGATATGCACGCTGCAGCTCCATTCTAAGGGGAATAAAAGTGCTCAGTTTTAATTTAAAAAAAAAAAAAAAGGAATGTTTTGCAAGTCATTGGTGTGGGATGCAATAGTTGTAATTCCAGCTATATTTGTCTCGTGCCTCTATACATTTTTTATCTATATAGCACTCGCTCCTTTTTGTACGCGTTACATGAGACCAATTATCCATACTGGTAACATTTGGTCAGCGATATCAAACCCATATGAATTAATTTCAAGCCAAGAAAAGATCTGGGCTATGTGCACACGCTGCGGATTTTGCTGCGGATCCGCAGCGGTTTCCCATGCGTTTACAGTAAAATGTAAACCTATGGGAAACGCAATCCGCAGTGCCCATGCTGCGGGAAAAAAAAAAAAAACACGCGGAAACGCAGCGGTTTACATTCCGCAGCATATCAATTCTTTGTGCGGAATCAGCAGCGGTTTACACCTGTTCCATAATAGAAAACCGCAGGTGTAAAACCGCAGTGGAAACCGAACAAAAACCCGCAATAAATCCGCAGGAAGATCGCGCAGTTTTGCCCTGCGGGTTTATCAAATCTGCAGAGGATTTTTCTACGTGTGCACATACCCTTATAGCTTTTATAAAGAAAAGAAACAGGTTTTTATTTTAAAAATAATGTTAGAAAATATGAAGGCAGGAAAGTAGCGGGGCGTGAGGGGCCACATCTATTTCAGCGGTGCAGAAACACATACCCGCGACGAGCATAGTTTAGAGGTAAAAGGGCTTATCCGGTTAGACCACTCTGGGAGCCAAGTTGACATTTTTTATGGGCTCAGCCAAACATAAAAAAAAAAAAATGCAAGACACAAAAGTTAGACAACAGCACATTTGCCACCTGGCACCCAGCCTGGCTTTTATTTCTATACTCAGTGCTGAATCAAGAGATTATTAATCCGACAGTTAATCCATTTAATGTAACATTCTGCATAAGAAACAGCCGTTGAATTGTCTTTATAGCTGTTTCTTAAAGGGCTCTTCCAATTACATGTAAACAGGGTTGTAGGTAAGTGACAACTTATTATCACCAAATAAGCTCTTTAATGACACTAGAAAATGTTCTGCACCTTTATTAGAAAGCGGCTGAAGTTTAATGAACATATAAATGTACAAGCCCCAGGAGCATGCATTATGTAGAGCGTTTACATATTAGAGCCTTCTAAAATGCATATCCCGAATTCCCATCCTGCAGAAAGCCGGACTCCCAGGACGGGCCGCCATCGAGTGCCCACCAGGTGATCTCTCGCCCACAGTTCAGGCATGTGAATGGTTTAGTAAAGCAGGCAGCAAACAGCATGGAGGAGACATGTGCCTCTACGTCTATGACCTGACCCCAAAATAACACTTACATTTTTCTTCCTATGCAACGCTTGCAGACTAATTCCTGGCTGTGAGAATGCAGTAAGTCTCAGGATTTCCATCTTCTAGTTCCCAGACCAGCAGGCCAAAAATGTCTCACAATAGTAGAGTATTGGTCAAATGGGAAATCAGAGGAATATCATGCTCTGGAGACACCCGTACAGGCACCATTGAAAGTAAAGCTGCAGGTGCAGACATTTTATAGATTTTATTTAGGGGTTTGTGGTTAAAAAAAAAAAAAAAAAATTAACTTATATAATATATATACATCACTTACTACATAAGCAGAAGTGATTCCACAAAAGAGCTGGGAGGAAGAGACGTTCCCAGCACAGCCTCCAGGTACCACCACAAATACCGACTATGCCCCTCAGCAGAAGACAACATATGGACAAATCCCTTTACGTTACGTTTTAATACACCCACTAATGGATCGGAGGTGCCCTGTGTGTTATTGGAGCCTTTCCTGAACCTTTGCCTCCCTGGTTCCATTTTCCGTCCAGCGAATAAGTACTAAAGGGTGCAGTTAGCCGTTTAAAACGGACCGCAATGCACGGACTGGCTGGTGGCTCTCCCGCTCCATATATTTCTATGCAGTTCGCTAGTCCGTGCACTGCCGTCTGTTTTCAGTCCGATTTATACGGCAGTCTAGACTGCCTTGAGGAGGCCTTGTGAGGGCTGGATTGTGAGTCAGAGACATGAGAAGCCAACATCGTGATCGGCAGATGGGCGAGCTAGAGGAGCAACACGGGCAGACAATTAACCAGGCACAGAGTTGAGGGTGGACTAAAGAGGTGAAGAGAGTGTAAGGGTAGGTTTCCACGTTCAGGAAATGCTGCGTTTTTGACGCTGCGTAGAGCCGCAGCGTCAAAAACGCAGCGTCCAGATGTTACAGCATAGTGGAGGGGATTTCATGAAATTCCGTCTCCACTATGCATTAAAAGACGCATGTGGCAGACCCGCAAAAAATGCACATGCGGCGCGTCTTTTAAGAACACAGCATGTCCTTACATTGCTGAAAAATACAAGGACAGCACAGGTGACCTGCCAGTGACCTCTGGTGCAGATTTGGTCAGGATTTTACCTGCATAAAATCCTGACCAAATCCTGATGCAATCATGAACGTGGAAACATACCCTCAGGCGGAAAGATACAGTAGGATGAGGCAACATGCCACGCAGGAGATGTTGACTCAAAGTCGAGGAACATCATCATGGCAGGATACCACTGAAATTGCCTCAAGAGGACTCATAAGAGAATATTTCTGTCTTTGCCAAACTTTTATTGAAGAGGTGTGTGATGCCAAAAGGAATATAAAATTTGTATTGGATGGAAGACAGATTGTAGCCAATCAAAATGTCAAGTTATTGCACCACCACACAATAAACTCACAAGGATTGACTAAATGGTTGCATTATTAAAGAAAAGAAAGAGAAGATTCCAGTGGTTAGTGATACTCTTGGATCAACAGACTACTGAGGAGGATGTAGAATGGGATAAGATCAAGTGCGATTTGGACAGAAGAGTGAATGCTTTTCATCAGTAATTGGTGAAGCAAGTTATGGGGGTGGGGTGGGATAAGTACTAAGCAGTTGCTTAAAGGAGTTGCACAAACTGCAGGTTGAAATGTTCTCAGATATCATCTATCTTGTCTATGAAACAAGTCCTCAGACGTTACCAATGCAGATGCGGGCACTGCGGTTGGATTAGGAAGTTAAGTTCATCAGAACCAAGTGCAAACATTAAATTGGGACCTGTTTGTTTGCAAGTAAGGCTACTTTCACACTTCCGTTGGTATGTTGGTCGCAATGCGTCGGGCCGACGTACCGATGGACGTTGTGAAAATAAATGCACGACGTGGGCATCGGATGCAGTTTTTCAACGCATCCGCTGCCCATACTGCAGTCCGTGGAGTAGGGGGCGGCGTTTCGGCCGCGCATGCACGGTCGAAAATGGCGGACGTGACACACAAAGTTACATGGGACTTTTTTTGTGCCGACACTCCGCCAAAACACAACGCATCCGTCGCACGACAGATGCGACGTGTGGCCATACGTCGCAATGCGTCGCTATTGCAAGTCTATGGAGAAAAAACGCATCCTGCAGGCAACTTTGCAGGATGCGTTTTTTTCTCCTAAACGACGCTAGTGTGAAAGTAGCCTTATAAAGGTCTTCCTACACAATGTTATTCTTACAATGCTGCTCTGTTGCCCTAGAAACTGGTCTCAGTTTTCTCCTCGGATTGGTCCACCATGGTGGTTTATTGATTTCCGGAGTTCTTTTGTGGCAGGAGACTTGAGTCAAGAGCAAGCAAAGGCTGTTTCTGAATCATGAAACACAAACTAGAAATATCTGGGCACCTATAGGAGATTTACAGTATTTACAGTAATTTACTGTAATCGGCGGCCCCACGTGACCGCATACAGGAGAAGATGCGGCCAGAACAGGAAGCAGCGACAGCCAATGAGGGAGCTGGGTGAGTATTTTCAGAACAATGGGGGGGGGGGGGCATAGATCTTTATTTTAAACACTATTATTCATATCTTCTCTGCAGCAAACGCTGCTGCAGGGAAGATATGAATCGCGGCTTCAGCACCAGATGCTGGTACGTGTGGTACCCAGCACGGTGCGTGTGGTACCCAGTGGGCACACGGGCAGCACGTGTGCCACAGAAACGTAGGGGCACACGGACATGGATAATTCCGGTACCGATTTTCTCCGGTACCGGAATTATCTGGGCGTGTGAAACCGGCCTAACAAATGGAGGGCTGTGCGACCCTCCAAATAAATGCCACCCCACACCATTACTGACCCACTGCCAAACCGGTCATGCCAATCGCCCTGCACGGTGTTGGGCTGTAAGCACAACACCCACTTGTGGACGTCGGATCCTCATACCACCCTCATGGAGTCTGTTTCTGACAGTTTGAGCAGACACATGGTTAGTGGCCTGCTGGAGGTCATTTTGCAGGGCTCTGGTACTGCTCCTCCTTGCATAAAGGAGGAGTTACTGGTCCTGCTCCTGGGTTGATGCCGTTCTATGATCTCCTCCACATCTCCTGGGGTACTGGCCCGTCTCCTGGTATCTGCTCAATGCTCTGGACACTATGCCAACAGTCAGAGCTACCATTCTTGCCACAGCTCACATAGATGTGCCATCCTGGATGAGCAGCACTACCTGAGCAGCTTCTGTGTGTTGTAGACACCTCCTCATGCTACTGTATTTTTACCTCTAGGGGTGAGAGCAATGACAAAATGCAAAAGTAACCAAAATAGCAGTCAAAAAGGATGAGCACAGAAAAATTGTCTGGCCACCGCATGCCCAAAAATAATTGGATGCAGAAAAATGGTGGTGGTGCTTGCGCAGTAGCATCTGCCAGCACCATTTTACTGGATGCAAAATTTTTTTTTTCTAACCCCACCATATTATGTCATAAGCCCACAATGATGCATATGTAAGCAGAGCACCACATACAGACAACCCCCTCCAGAGAACAAGAATCTCATTAACTGAGAACTACAAATACAGATTAAACAACAACTACAAGACTGATTTCATCAACCAAGGTATCATTTTAATAAGCAAAACAGCACAAACCTGACAGTGTGTGTAGTTTACTGAACAGAATCCTGCTGACAAGTTCGCTTTAAGTGTTCCCTTTATTTTTTTGAGCAGTGTATATTCTACCAATTCATATTGTACACTAGTCCGTAAACTTCGATTGGTACGGGATGACCAAGAGTTTTTATGAGATCAAGGACAACATCTGCAAGGAGTTTGTATGTTCTCTCCGTGTTTGCGTGGGTTTCCTCTGGGTTCTCCAGTTTCCTCCTACATTCCAAAGACATACTGATAGGGAATTTAGATTGTGAGCCCCATTGGGGACAGTGATGATAATGTATGTAAAGTACAGTGGAATATGATAGTGCTATACAAGCAAAGCATAATCAATGAGATTCTAGGTACCGTATTTTATTTATTGTGAATAGACACATCCTGGTAAGGAGAGGTGAATATGAATATTGCACACGCACATTATACAGTATGTAGTTTTTTTAGGCCTTATTTTTAATCCTTTTTCAGTGAATTTGTAATCTCAGATTTATACAAATCAACTATCAGCAAAATGTACAAATACCTGGCCTAATCCCCTATAAAGTAAGTAGTAAGCCCCTCTATCACATACTAAACAGTATATACAAGTCACCTAGCAATCAATATAGTCAAGGTAGTGCCAGCAAAACAATTAGAAATACAAAATATTAGTAATACTACCCATACAGACACTATGGTAGTAAAACATCCTGACATGTTTCGCCTCGCTTGATCATGGGGGAAAGTGTCTATATTGTGAAATAAAGGTATGGTCAAGAATGGTAGAAGAGAATCAGAGAGTGCAGGTATTTCAAGATGTATTGGTTCAAATGAGGGTTTGCTTATTTTCTGAACTGAGAGGTGGCAGATGAAGAGAAAAGCAAAGAGAAGGTAAATGAGATATTGTCAGTTAGAGGTGCTCTCCCATTAAAATGGTTATCCTCTTAGTATACTGTAATCAGATTATATAGCACTGTGTACTTACATGGCTAAAAATGGAGTAGCTGAATCCTTCTAAGCTCTATGTAGAAACAGGAGGTCAATTTTCCTTGTATGACTCATAAGTCTCTGCAAAAGTCCCCGGCAGGGGGAGGAGGGAGCAGCTGGGTCAGCAGTTGAAGAGCGGAATGATAAATGCAGGGAAAAGAGACTTCCTGTTTCTACATAAAGCAGAGAAGAGAGAAGAATTGATCGAGTAGAAATGCAAAATGAGCAATTGTAAGTACACAGCTATATAATGATAAGGATCTACTATATAATTGTCTAAGGGTCAGTTCCGTCTTTCTGTCCTTCTGTCTGTCTGTCTCAGATATTCATTGGTCGCGACCTCTGTCTGTCATGGAATCCCAAGTCCCTGAATGGTCGCCGCAAAACAGCCACGACCAATCAGCGACGGGCACAGTCTGGAAGAAAATGGCCGCTCCTTCCTCCCCGCAGTCACTGCCCGGCGCCCGCATACTCCCCTCCAGTCACCGCTCACATAGGGTTAATGCCGGCGGTAACGGACTGCATTATGCCACGGGTAACGCACTCTGTAAACACTGCTATTAACTCTGTGTCCCCAACTTTTTACTATTGATGCTGCCTATGCGCCATCAATAGTAAAAAAATGTAATGTTAAAAATAATAATAAAAACGCCTGCCGCCATCTTCTGTTCTTCGCGAGACCGCTAAGTCTTCTGGGTAATTTTGCAATGCATCCTGGGAACGGAAGATGGCGGCAGGCACGCGCCCATCGCCACAGCGCCGTTGGATCCCAGGTGGTGAGTATGTAACTATTTTTTATTTAATTATTTTTTTTAAACAGTGATATGGTGCCCACACTGCTGTATACTACATGGGCTACATGTCTGCTATATACACTATGTGGGCAGTACTATATACTACATGACTGCTATATACTACGTGGGCAGTACTGTATACTACATGGCTGCTATATACTACGTGGGCAGTACTATATACTACATGGCTGCTGTATACTACGTGGCCTGTGTTAGATACTGCGTTATATACAACGCATCGGGTATTCTACAATATGTATGTATATAGATTCAAGATACATAGAGATTATATATATATATATATATATATATATATATATATATATATATATATATATATATATATATATATATATATATATATATATATATATATATATACATATATATATACACACACAGGGTGGAGCGCGGTAATTTGCTTTTTTGCACTTTTTTGCTGTGGCGGCACTGTCGGTCGAAGAGAGGGGAGAGTGGGTGTGGCTTACAGTGGCTGATGGGAGATTTGTATTCCTCTGCCTTTCAGTTGCCATCATGCAGTGGACACGTGAGGAGAGGTCATTTTGTGTTGAAGCGTATTTTTCAAATGCCCACTCGATCATTGCAGTGCAGCGTGCTTTTCGTTTACAATTCGCTGTTCCTCCACGCGGACGTGTTCCTGGACGGCAATCAATTGTAAATTGGGTGAATGCATTCAGAACAGCAGGGAATGTGTCATGTGTACGAAGGGGACCTGAGAGAAGGATTACAACACCACAAAACATCGAGAGAGTTAGAGCAGCAGTACTGCAATCTCCGAAACGCTCTGCTCGGAAGCAATCATTTGCTCTTGGCATTTCAAGACGTTCTCTCCACCGGATTCTTCATGATGAACTGAATTTTCACCCGTATAAAATGTGCGTGGTCCAACATTTGTCAGCATGGGACTAGTTGACACGGCGGACCTCTTGTGAAGACATGTTAGCAACGATACCCCGTGACGCAATTGTGTTTTTTTCTGATGAGGCACATTTTCACCTCAGTGGGTGTGTAAACAAACAAAATATGCGTTACTGGAGTGAAACAAACCCCAGAGAAGTTCACGAGAGACCTCTGCATTCGGACCGCGTCACTGTGTGGTGCGCCATATCACGAGTAGGCATCATTGGTCCTTACTTTTTTCAGGATAATGGTCGTGCCATAACTGTGAACTTCGAACGGTACTTGTCTATGATACAGGATTATTTTCAGCCGGCTCTTGAGGCAATGGAACTAGAGGATACATGGTTCCAACAGGATAGTGCCACTGCACACACAGCGAGGGTTACCATGAATTGTTTGAGTCAAATGTTTCCTGGACGGCTTATCTCTTTGAGGGTAGATGTGAACTGGCCAGCACGCTCACCAGATTTAGCCCCATGTGATTTTTTCCTTTGGGGTTACCTGAAGTCTAAGGTGTATATCAACCGTCCCAACACCTTGGAAGACCTAAGGAACAATATTGAAGCTGAAATTGGCAGAATACCAGTGGACATGCTTGTTAGAGTTCATGAAAACTTCAGAAAACGTATGCAGCAGTGTGTGGATAGCGAAGGTCGACATTTGCCAGATACACTATTTAAAACCATGTAATTTAAAAATTCCATTACTGTTCAGTATAATTAAAATATAAAATAAATTTTTCTAATGATCATAATTTTTTTATTTCATTCCCAAATCAGCAAATTACCGCGCTCCACTATATATATATATATATATATATATATATATATATATATATATATATATATATATATATATATATATATATATATATATATATATATATATATATATAGCAGCCACATACTCTATAGCACAGGCCACGTATATATAGCAGCCACATACTCTATAGCACAGGCCACGTACTAATTGTATGCTATATACTACATGGCTCCTATATACTACGTGGCCTGTGCTATATAGTATGTGGCTGCTATATACATACATATTCTAGAATACCCGATGCGTTAGAATCGGGCCACCATCTAGTTGTAATATATTAAGAGCATAAAAACTTTTGATGGGAGTGCTTCTTTCAGGAGTTAGGAGAGCTTGACAGGTTAGAGAAGTAAGGATAGGGAGGACGACTATGAGAGATTAGGAAGGGATAAGAGTACAGAGGCATCAAAATGGCAAAGGCCATAATATTGGTACAGATGCAAGTTGAAAGGAAGTGCAAGAGCCAGGAGAGAAAGACCATAAGGGTGGTGGCAAAGGGAGGATACAGAGTGTACTCCAAAGCAATGGAGGATAGAGGCGGAATCGGGTTGAATGAGTAGTTATCGGATATTGCTTCACTGTGTTTATTGCCAATTGGGGAGTTCAAAGTAAATTAAAAGGCAGCCACAAGAGAATGCAGCAGTGGAAGCCATGACAATGGGTGCCAGCCATATTTCTATTAGGCCCAGGAATGATCGGTTGTGTGAAATTGACAGGTCATGGTTGTAGGAAAGTTTTCTGCAGACAGAACAGGAATTCCGTAATGGTCAGGAGAAGAGACAGGAAAAGCAAAGGTAGCAATAAATTGTAGTAATTCATCAGTGACAGGAGGATGAGAGAGGCGCTATATTAGAGGAGATCGCCAGAAGGAGCAGGCGAGAGGGAACATAGTGAGATTAGGGCAGGGCACGCCAGGATATTAGGTTCAGAGATTTATAACATTACACTCTCCCCATCTGCAGATTAAGTCAGATCAATAATTATTTATCAGACTTAAAATTATATTATTATTTCATTATAATCCTCGCTTGGGTGTTTTGGGAATTTGGAAGGGTTTAGTGGCAAAGGGGCAATAAATATGACAGCAAGAATAAACTGGCAAAAGGAAAAAGCAGAGATTGTGTTTGGGTCTCAGTCACCTTCTAGTTCATTATTATTTTATTACAGCTAGAGGCGATACACCAGGTCGTATTCCAAAATTCACTTCCGGGATATATTTGCCCAATGTAGGCTAGTAGTGAGGTAATATTTGCATGGATTGCCATACGTTTTGGAGGTAAACCCCATTACAAAAATTGTAAAAAAAGAAAAGGAAATTTCTATAATGAAACATAGGGGAAAACCCAAAATATGCTAGACAACGTGCTCCAGTCTACAAACACCTGCGCTCTATAACATGGCACCGAATTACCATGGACACGCTCTGCTATGTAAAGCTGCAGGGGAGACTGCCATAAACATTGCGCCTCGCCAAGAGTAATGGAGGAAGGGGAGGCAAGATCCCAGCAGGGAAATCTCAGAAAGAAGAACAATGTTACACTGCGGGGACGGTGTAAGGTCACTGGAGGCTCCAGAAGGATCACTTTCTCATCATTTATGTAGTATGGAAACGAACTTTTAAAAAAATACCACAAGAATATAAAATGAAACACAAGGCACAGTAACACCAAAAAGTACTCTGCTGCAGAAAATATCAGTAAACAACAAGTGCTAGTAAAAAGATGGAAAAAAACAGGGTATTTGGTTAATACGTTTTTTGCAAAAAGTGTATATTAAGCTGCTCTACCACACGTCAAGGTATACCCGTATTAGAGCAGTCCTAACTAATGGTGTAAACCCTATCTGATGTATTTAAAAAAAGAATAAAAAGTGGTAGCAAAACAACTAGACACAGAAGGGAAGATTTGTTAAGAAGGGCGTACTTTCAGGTTATATTAAAAAAAAAAATGCACGTTGACTCAAGACGCACCTGAATTGTTAAGATGCACATGTCTCAAATTAGGAGCATCAATTGTTGCACATGAGCCAGGAAAAAGATCTACAAACCGATTGGACACAATGTATTCAACTCTCTGGCAAACAATGGATAAAATAGTAGATCCAGCATCAAAGATCCTCTTGTAAACCATACTTTTTATTGCCGAATATTAAAAGTTACAATACCCATCAATAACTTAAGGTGCAAACGCGTTTCAGACAGTTTTTAGTCACTACCATAAAACTAGGGACACAGTGACTACCACATAAGATGGTGAATACATTTTATTATTCATAATGGCATATGACATTCATGCCCAGAGGTGATCCTGTTTTAATAGATCCATCATGACTGTTTAGCAGCTTTCTCTACAGCAGTGGTCCCCAACTCCAGGCCTCGAGGGCCGCCAACAGTGCAGGTTTTCTGGATTTCTTTAGTATTGCATCGGTGGTAATGTGATCATCTGCACAGGTGATGATTCCAACCCCTGTGCAATACTAAGGAAATCCTGAAAACCTGCACTGTTGGCGGCCCTCGAGGCCTGGAGTTGGGGACCACTGCTCTACAGCCTCTGCCTATTGTTTTTTTTAACCCTTTCAATTCCTATTACTCGATATACATCCGAGTTACTCCCATGTTTTTATATAAACTATTTAAGTTCTGAGGAGCCCTTAAATGCTGTTCTTTTGCAGCATCACAAAGATGTCTTTTAACCCCTTCATGACCCAGCCTATTTTGACCTTAAAGACCTTGCCGTTTTTTGCAATTCTGACCAGTGTCCCTTTATGAGGTAATAACTCAGGAACGCTTCAACGGATCCTAGCGGTTCTGAGATTGTTTTTTCGTGACATATTGGGCTTCATGTTAGTGGTAAATTTAGGTCAATAAATTATGCGTTTATTTGTGATAAAAACGGAAATTTGGCGAAAATTTTGAAAATTTCGCAATTTTCACATTTTTTAATTTTTATTCTGTTAAACCAGAGAGTTATGTGACAAAATAGTTAATAACATTTCCCATATGTATACTTTACATCAGCACAATTTTGGAAACAAAATTTTTTTTTGCTAGGAAGTTATAAGGGTTAAAATTTGACCAGCGATTTCTCATTTTTACAACGAAATTTACAAAACCATTTTTTTTAGGGACCACCTCACATTTGAAGTCAGTTTGAGGGGTCTATATGGCTGAAAATACCCAAAAGTGACACCATTCTAAAAAATGCACCCCTCAAGGTACTCAAAACCACATTCAAGAAGTTTATTAACCCTTCAGGTACTACACAGCAGCAGAAGTAACATGGAAGGAAAAAATTAACATTTAACTTTTTAGTCACAAAAATTATCTTTTAGCAACAATTTTTTTTATTTTCCCAATGGTAAAAGGAGAAACTGAACAACGAAAGTTGTTGTCCAATTTGTCCTGAGTACACTGATACCTCATATGTTGGGGTAAACCACTGTTTGGGCGCACGGCAGGGCTTGGAAGGGAAGGAGCGCCATTTGACTTTTTGAATGAAAAATTGGCTGCACTCTTTAGCGGACACCATGTCACGTTTGGAGAGCCCCCGTGTGCCTAAACATTGGAGCTCCCTCACAAGTGACCCCATTTTGGAAACTAGACCCCCCAAGGAACTTATCTAGATGCCTAGTGAGCACTTTAAACCCTCAAGTGCTTCACAAATTGATCTGTAAAAATGAAAAAGTACTTTTTTTTCACCCAAAAAATTTTTTTGCCTCAATTTTTTCATTTTCACATGGGCAATAGGATAAAATGGATCATAAAATTTGTTGGGCAATTTCTCCCGAGTACGCCGATACCTCATATGTGGGGGTAAACCACTGTTTGGGCACAAGGCAGGGCTCGGAAGGGAAGGCGCGCCATTTGACTTTTTGAATGGAAAATTAGCTCCAATTGTTAGCGGACACCATGTCGCGTTTGGAGAGCCCCTGTGTGCCTAAACATTGGAGCTCCCCCACAAGTGACCCCCATTTTGGAAACTAGACCCCCCAAGGAACTTATCTAGATGCATATTGAGCACTTTAAACCCCCAGGTGCTTCACAGAAGTTTATAACGCAGAGCCATGAAAATAAAAAATAAAAATTATTTTCTCAAAAATGATCTTTTAGCCTGCAATTTTTTATTTTCCCAAGGGTAACAGGAGAAATTTGACCCCAAAAGTTGTTGTCCAGTTTCTCCTGAGTACGCGGATACCCCATATGTGGGGGTAAACCACGGTTTGGGCACATGCCGGGGCTCAGAAGGGAAGTAGTGACTTTTGAAATGCAGACTTTCATGGAATGGTCTGCGGGCGTCACGTTGCGTTTGCAGAGCCCCTGGTGTGCCTAAACAGTAGAAACCCCCCACAAGTGACCCCATTTTAGAAACTAGACCCCCCAAGGAACTTATCTAGATATGTGGTGAGCACTTTGAACCCCCAAGTGCTTCACAGACGTTTACAACGCAGAGCCGTGAAAATAAAAAATCATTTTTCTTTCCTCAAAAATGATGTTTTAGCAAGCATTTTTTTATTTTCTCAAGGGTAACAGGAGAAATTGGACCCCAGTAATTGTTGCGCAGTTTGTCCTGAGTATGCTGGTACCCCATATGTGGGGGTAAACCACTGTTTGGGCACACGTCGGGGCTCGGAAGTGAGGGAGCACCATTTGACTTTTTGAATACAAGATTGGCTGGAATCAATGGTGGCGCCATGTTGCGTTTGGAGACCCCTGATGTGCCTAAACAGTGGAAACCCCTCAATTCTACCTCCAACACTAACCCCCCCACACCCCTAATCCCAACTGTAGCCGTAACCCTAATCACAACCCTAACCCGAACACACCCCTAACCACAACCCTAACCACAACCCTAATTCCAACCCTAACCCTAAGGCTATGTGCCCACGTTGCGGATTCGTGTGAGATTTTTCAGCATCATTTTTGAAAAATACGCGGGTAAAAGGCACTACGTTTTACCATGGATGTCCAGTGTTTTTTGTGCGGATTTCACCTGCGGATTCCTATTGAGGAACAGGTGTAAAACGCTGCAGAATCCGCACAAAGAATTGACATGCTGCGGAAAATACAATGCAGCGTTTCCGCGCGGTATTTTCCGCACCATGGGCACAGCGGATTTGGTTTTCCATAGGTTTACTTGGTACTGTAAACCTGATGGAAAACTGCTACGAATCCGCAGCGGCCAATCCGCTGCGGATCCACAGCCAAATCCGCACCGTGTGCACATAGCCTAATTCTAAAGGTATGTGCACACGCTGCGGAAAACGCTGCGGATCCGCAGCAGTTTCCCATGAGTTTACAGTTCAATGTAAACCTATGGGAAACAAAAATCGCTGTACACATGCTGCAGAAAAACTGCACGGAAACGCAGCGGTTTACATTCCGCAGCATGTCACTTCTTTCTGCGGATTCCACAGCGGTTTTACAACTGCTCCAGTAGAAAATCGCAGTTGTGAAACCGCAGTGAAATGCGCAGAAAAATTAGTATTTCCAGCCATGGCCGATGATATTGCAGCATCGGCTATGGCTGGATTGTAATATTTCACCCGTTATAATAGGTGAAATATTACAAATCGCTCTGATTGGCAGTTTCACTTTCAACAGCCAATCAGAGCGATCGTAGCCACGGGGGGGTGAAGCCACCCCCCCTGGGCTAAACTATCACTCCCCGTCCCTGCAGATCGGGTGAAATGGGAGTTAACCCTTTCACCCGATCTGCAGGGACGCGATCTTTCCATGACGCCACATAGGCGTCATGGGTCGGATTGGCACCGACTTTCATGACGCCTACGTGGCGTCATGGGTCGGGAAGGGGTTAATCATACTTTCAAATGTTCCTATGATACAGATCACATGTTGTGTTCTCCAGGATTCACAGGTGATCAGATACATTTTTTTCCATATACCGTATATACTCGAGTATAAGCCGACCCGAGTATAAGCCGACCCCCCTAATATTGCCACAAAAAACTGGGAAAACTTATTGACTCGAGTAGAAGCCTAGGGTAGGAAATGCAGCAGCTACCGGTGAATTTCAAAAATAAAAATAGATGCTCCATACCGTTCATTATTGCCCCATAAGATGCTCCATATAAAGCTGTGCCACATATAATTCTCCATATCGTTCATTGTTGCCCCATAGATGCTCCATATAAAGCTGTGCCACATATAATGCTCTGCACCGTTCAATATAGCCCCATAGATGCTCCACATAAAGATGTGCTGTGCCATATATAATGCTCTGCACCGTTCATTATGGCCCCATAGATGCTCCATAGAAAGCTGTGCCATATATAATGCTCTGCACCGTTGATTATGGCCCCATAGATGCTCCATAGAAAGCTGTGCCCCATATAGAATGCTCTGCACCGTTCATTATGGTCCCATAGATGCTCCATATAAAGCTGTGCCCCATATAGAATGCTCTGCACAGTTCATTATGGCCCCATAGATTCTCCATAGAAAGCTGTGCCCCATATAGAATGCTCTGCACCGTTCATTATGGCCCCATAGATTCTCCATAGAAAGCTGTGCCCCATATAAAATGCTCTGCACCGTTCATTATGGCCCCATAGATGCTCCATAGAAAGCTGTGCCATATATAATGCTGCTGCTGCAATACAATAAAAAAAAATAAAATCACATACTGCCTTCTCTTCGCTCATGACGCCGGCGCTTTCAATATTTAGCTGCTCCTTGTGCGGCTCCGTCTCCAGCACTGACGCTCAGCAGAGGGCGCGCACTGACTACGTCACCGCGCCCTCTAACCTGAGCGTCACTGCTAGAGGACGCTGCAGACGGAGCCGCACCAGAGCGAGGAGCAGGTAAATATCGCGCAGCGCTGCGCTCCCCGTATACTCACCTGCTCCCGGCGCAGTCCCTGCAGTCCCTGGCGCTGCATCTTCTTCCTGTATTGAGCGGTCACAGTTACCGCTCATTTACAGCAATGAATATGCGGCT
The DNA here is from genome assembly GCF_032444005.1 of Ranitomeya imitator. Classification (NCBI taxonomy): domain Eukaryota; kingdom Metazoa; phylum Chordata; class Amphibia; order Anura; family Dendrobatidae; genus Ranitomeya; species Ranitomeya imitator. The sequence continues at coordinate 612,583,531 of NC_091284.1, forward strand.
CCACCCCTATGGGAGGTAGAGCCGCATATTCATTTCTGTAATGAGCGGTGCCATGTGACCACTCAGTACAGGAAGAATCTGCAGCGCCGGGGAAGCCAGGGACTGCAGGGACCACGCCGGGAGCAGGTAAGTATGTGTCCACGATCAGGATGGCCGGCGGTTTAGTCGGAGCGGCAAACCCGCTCCGCGCCAAGCTCCGCCCCCTTTCTGGGACACGATGATGCCGGATGTGTTCATAGCACACATCCGGGATCATCGCACCCCACCATAGGGCCCTGTGTTATACCTTGCGGCGGCGCAGCGGCGCCGCAAGGTATACGGACATGCTGCGATCTTAAAAGACGCGCCGCATGTCCGGAGTTGCAGGGCCGCCGCGTGCGTGTTACCACGCATAGTGGAGACGGGATTTCATTAAATCCCCTCCACTATGCTGTAACATCTGGACGCTGCGTGTTTGACGCTGTGTCTCTATGCAGCGTCAAACACGCAGCGTTTCCTGCACGTGGAAACATACCCTAAGTATAATTACACATCCCCCGCTTCCCCTCCCCTGCTGACCTCCCGGTATACGACTTGAGTATAAGCCGAGAGGGGACTTTCAGCCCCCAAAAATGGGCTGAAAATCTCAGCTTATACTCGAGCATATACGGTATTCATATATATTTTAAAATGAACATGTGTAAAAACCATTAGTGCATAACCACACAGGATTGTCAGTTGTCTTACCTTGGGCAAAAACACTAGGAGAAAGAATGCTACCTAAAACGGAAGCTTTTTTTGTCCACAAGATTAAATGGAGTGTGGCAGGGTCACTGTCACGGTATATGAGGGGAGATCTGTGTCATTGCGCATAATGGGGTCTGTGATGTGAAACCAGAGTTTTTACTCCAGCACACTATGTGTTGAGGGTTAAATTAAAGTTGCATGCATGGGCTGGTTTTAGGTTGACAACTATAGAGTGGGTGGGAAGATGTCCACCATACCTCCACTTGCAGAACAGGACCCGTGTGATGTCAGTCATGTGATCAGTCACATGGTCTGGGTTTAAATGGCTGGACTTGAGAGGTAGTCAATGTGTTGTGTTTGGAGAGGAAAGACTCCAAACGGCGGCTCCAGATGGAGGTGAAGACACACGGTGGTCTGAGACGCCGAATCCCTCAGACAGTTGGACTTTGTTATACGTTATCTTTTTGTTTTGGTGAACCCGGCCACGGTTTATGCCGTTCCCCAATAAACCAGCGGGTGATTTACCACAAGAAGCGTCCCTGTGTCTACCTTGGGAAGCAGCTGAGTTAACCCCTCACAGATCAGAAGATTTTTACCTTGATACATTGGAATGTACTTCATTATATTTTCTAATATAAAATGGTGGCCTATATGTGGAAATAAATGTGACCATCTTGAGCTTTGGTATACAGTTGTGCGATGAAGTGTTTTCCCCTACCTGATTTCCTACTAATTTGCATGTTTATCACACTCAAATGTTTCAGATCACCAAACAAGTTGACATGTTAGACAAAAAAAAAAACAACCCTTTTTAACCCCTTCCCGACCTTTAACGCATACGCTGCGTCATGAAAGTCGGTGCCATTCCGACCCATGACGCAGCATATGCGTCATGGAAAGATCGCGTCCCTGCAGATCGGGTGAAAGGGTTAACTCCCATTTCACCCGATCTGCAGGGACAGGGGGAGTGGTAGTTTAGCCCAGGGGGGGTGGCTTCGACCCCCCCCCGTGGCTACGATCGCTCTGATTGGCTGTTGAAAGTGAAACTGCCAATCAGAGCGATTTGTAATATTTCACCTAAAAAAAAAAACTGGTGAAATATTACAATCCAGCCATGGCCGATGCTGCAATATCATCGGCCATGGCTGGAAACACTGATGTGCACCCACCCCACCCATCGCCCCCCCAGCCCCCCGATCTGTGGTCCGCTCCCCTCCTTCCTGTGCTCCGCTCCCCCGTCCTCATGTCCGCTCCCCCCGTGCTCCAATCACACCCCCCCATGCTCCAATCAAACCCCCCCGCACTCCGATCCCTCTCCCCCGCACAGCGATCCCCCCGCACAGCGATCCCCCACCCCGTGCTCCAATCCACCCCCCCGCACAGCGATCCCCCACCCCGTGCTCCAATCCACCCCCCCCGTGTTCCGATCCACCCCCACCCCCGTGCTCCGACGCCCCCCCCCCCCCCCCCGTGCCCTGATCTCCCCCCCCTTATGCTTACCTAGCCTCCCAGGGTCCGTCCGTCTTCTTTCCTGGGCGCCGCCATCTTCCAAAATGGCGGGCGCATATGCAGTGCGCCCGCCGAATCTGCCGGCCGGCAGATTCGTTCCAGAGTGCATTTTGATCACTGAGATATAACATATCTCAGTGATCAAAATAAAAAAAAATAGTAAATGACACCCCCCCTTTGTCACCCCCATAGGTAGGGACAATTAAAAAAAATAAATAATTTTTTTTTCCCCACTAAGGTTGGGGTAAGAACTAGGGTTAGGGCTAGGGTTAGGGCTAGGGTTAGGGCTAGGGATGTGCACACGTATTCTGGTCCTCTGCGGATTTTTCCGCAGAGGATTTGATAAATCCGCAGTGCTAAACCGCTGTGGATTTATCGCGGATTTACCGCGGTTTTTCTGCGCATTTCACTGCGGTTTTACAACTGCGATTTTCTATTGGAGCAGTTGTAAAACCGCTGCGGAATCCGCAGAAAGAAGTGACATGCTGCGGAATGTAAACCGCTGCGTTTCCGTGCAGTTTTTCTGCAGCATGTGTACAGCAATTTTTGGTTCCCATAGGTTTACATTGAACTGTAAACTCATGGGAAACTGCTGCGGATCCGCAGCGTTTTCCACAGCGTGTGCACATACCTTTAGAATTAGGCTATGTGCACACTGTGCGGATTTGGCTGCGGATCCGCAGCAGTGTTCCATCAGGTTTAAAGTACCATGTAAACATATGGAAAACCAAATCCGCTGTGCCCATGGTGCGGAAAATACCGCACGGAAATGCTGCGTTGTATTTTCCGCAGCATGTCAATTCTTTGTGCGGATTCCGCAGCGTTTTACACCTGTTCCTCAATAGGAATCCGCAGGTGAAATCCGCACAAAAAACACTGGAAATCCGCAGGTAAAACGCAGTGCCTTCTACCCGCAGATTTTTCAAAAATGATGCTGAAAAATCTCATACGAATCCGCAACGTTGGCACATAGCCTTAGGGTTAGGGGTGTGTTGGGGTTAGGGTTGTGATTAGGGTTACGGCTACATTTGGGATAAGGTTTAGGGGTGTGTTGGGGTTAGGGTTGTGGTTAGGGTTATGGATACAGTTGGGATTAGGGTTAGGGGTGTGTTGGGGTTAGTGTTGTGATTAGGGTTATGGCTACAGTTGGGATTAGGGTTAGGGGTGTGTTGGGGTTAGGGTTGTGATTAGGGTTATGGCTACAGTTGGGATTAGGGTTAGGGGTGTGTTGGGGTTAGGGTTGTGATTAGGGTTATGGCTACAGTTGGGATTAGGGTTAGGGGTGTGTTGGAGTTAGAATTGAGGGGTTTCCACTGTTTAGGCACATCAGGGGGTCTCCAAACGCAACATGGCGCCACCATTGATTCCAGCCAATCATGTATTCAAAAAGTCAAATGGTGCTCCCTCACTTCCGAGCCCCGACGTGTGCCCAAACAGTGGTTTACCCCCACATATGGGGTACCAGCATACTCAGGACAAACTGCGCAACAATTACTGGGGTCCAATTTCTCCTGTTACCCTTGAGAAAATAAAAAAATGCTTGCTAAAACATCATTTTTGAGGAAAGAAAAATGATTTTTTATTTTCGCGGCTCTGCGTTGTAAACGTCTGTGAAGCACTTGGGGGTTCAAAGTGCTCACCACATATCTAGTTAAGTTCCTTTGGGGGTCTAGTTTCCAAAATGGGGTCACTTGTGGGGGGTTTCTACTGTTTAGCCACATCAAAGGCTCTGCAAACGCAACGTGACGCCCGCAGAGCATTCCATCAAAGTCTGCATTTCAAAACGTCACTAATTCACTTTCGAGCCCCAGCATGTGCCTAAACAGTGGTTTACCCCCACATATGGGGTATCAGCGTACTCAGGAGAAACTGGACAACAACTTTTGGGGTCAAATTTCTCCTGTTACCCTTGGGAAAATAAAAAATTGCGGGCTAAAAAATCATTTTTGAGAAAAGAAATTTTTTTTTTTTATTTTCATGGCTCTGCGTTTTAAACTTATGTGAAGCACTTGAGGGTTCAAAGTGCTCACCACACATCTAGATTAGTTCCTTTGGGGGTCTAGTTTCCAAAATGGGGTCATTTGTGGGGGATCTCCAATGTTTAGGCACACAGGGGCTCTCCAAACGCGACATGGTGTCCGCTAATGATTGGAGCCAATTTTCCATTTAAAAAGCCAAATGGCGTGTCTTCCCTTCTGAGCCCTGCCGTGCGCCCAAACAGTGGTTTACCCCCACATATGGGGTATCTGCGTACTCAGGACAAACTGGACAACAACATTTGTGGTCCAATTTCTCCTATTACCATTGGCAAAATAGGAAATTCCAGGCTAAAAAAATCATTTTTGAGAAAAGAAAAATTATTTTTTATTTTCATGGCTCTGCATTATAAACTTCTGTGAAGCACCTGGGGGTTTAAAGTGCTCAGTATGCATCTAGATAAGTTCCTTGGGGGGTCTAGTTTCCAAAATGGGGTCACTTGTGGGGGAGCTCCATTGCATAGGCACACAGGGGCGCTCCAAATGCGACATGGTGTCCGCTAACAATTGGAGCTAATTTTCCATTCAAAAAGTCAAAAGGCGCGCCTTCCCTTCCGAGCCTTACCATGTGCCCAAACAGTGGTTTACCCCCACATGTGAGGTATCTGTGTACTCAGGAGAAATTGCCAAACAAATTTTAGGATCCATTTTATCCTGTTGTCCATGTGAAAATGAAAAAATTGAGGCTAAAAGAATTTTTTTGTGAAAAAAAAGTACTTTTTCATTTTTACGGATCAATTTGTGAAGCACCTGGGGGTTTAAAGGGCTCATTATGCATCTAGATAAGTTTCATGGGGGGTCCAGTTTCCAAAATGGGGTCACTTGTGGGGGAGCTCCAATTTTTAGGCACACGGGGGCTCTCCAAACGTGACATGGTGTCCGCTAAAGAGTGCAGCCAATTTTTCATTCAAAAAGTCAAATGGCGCTCCTTCCCTTCCAAGCCCTGCTGTGCGCCCAAACAGTGGTTTACCCCCACATATGAGGTATCAGCGTACTCAGGACAAATTGGACAACAACTTTCGTGGTTCAGTTTCTCTTTTTACCATTGGGAAAATAAAAAAATTGTTGCTAAAAGATAATTTTTGTGACTAAAAAGTTAAATGTTCATTTTTTCCTTCCATGTTGCTTCTGCTGCTGTGAAGCACCTGAAGGGTTAATAAACTTCTGGAATGTGGTTTTGTGCACCTTGAGGGGTGCAGTTTTTAGAATGGTGTCACTTTTGGGTATTTTCAGCCATATAGACCCCTCAAACTGACTTCAAATGTGAGGTGGTCCCTAAAAAAAATGGTTTTGTAAATTTCGTTGTAAAAATGAGAAATCGCTGGTCAAATTTTAACCCTTATAACTTCCTAGAAAAAAAAAATTTTGTTTCCAAAATTGTGCTGATGTAAAGTAGACGTGTGGGAAATGTTATTTATTAACTATTTTGTGTCACATAACTCTCTGGTTTAACAGAATAAAAATTCAAAATGTGAAAATTGCAAAATTTTCAAAATTTTCGCCAAATTTCCGTTTTTATCACAAACAACCACAGAATTTATTGACCTAAATTTACCACTAACATGAATCCCAATATGTCACGAAAAAACAATCTCAGAACCGCTAGGATCCGTTGAAGCGTTCCTGAGTTATTACCTCATAAAGGGACACTGGTCAGAATTGCAAAAAACGGCAAGGTCTTTAAGGTCAAAATAGGCTGGGTCATGAAGGGGTTAAAGTCTTAGTATTATAAAGGGAAAAAGAGGGTTTCCGAGCATTTTTAAAGGTCATGTCACAGTATCTCAGTCACACTCAGATCAGGACTTTGACTAGGCCACTCCAAAGTCTTAATTTTGTTTTTCTTAAACCATTGAGACTTGGACTTGCTGGCGATTTTGGATAAATTGTCCTGCCGCATAACCCAAGTGCGCTTCAGCTTGAGGTCACAAAAAGATGGCCGGACATTCTCTTTCAGGATGTTTTGGTAGACGGCAGAATTCATGGATTCTTTCGCCACAACAAGGCTATGTGCACACGTAGAAAAATCAGCTGCGGATTTTTCCGCAGCAGATTTGATAAATCCGCAGTGCAAAACTGCTGCGGTTTTTACTGCGGATTTATCGCGGTCTTTAATGCAGATTCTGCTGCGGTTTTCCATCTGCAGTTTTCTATTGGAGCAGATGGAAAACTGCTGCGGATTCCGCACAAAGAAATTACATGCTGCGGAAAAAAATCCGCTGCGTTTCCACGCGGCTTTTTCCGCAGCATGGGCACAGCGTTTTTGGTTTCCCATAAGTTTACATTGTACTGTAAACTCATGAGAAACTGCTGCGGATCCACAGCAAAATCCGCAATGTGTGCACATAACCCAAGTCTTCCAGGTCCTGAAGCAGCAAAACAGCCCCAGAGCATCACACTACCACCACCATATTTTACGGTTGGTATGATGTTCCTTTTCTGAAATGTTATGTTACTTCTACACCATGTATAATGGGACACACACCTTCCAAAAAGTTAACTTTTGTCTCGTTAGTCCACAGAGTATTCTCAGAAAAGTCTTGGGTTCATTAGGATGTTTTATGGCAAAACTGAGATGAGCTTTTATGATCTTATTAGTAACATAGTAACATAGTTATTAAGGTTGAAGTAAGACGTTAAGTCCATCTAGTTCAACCCATAGCCTAACCTAACATGCCCTAACATGTTGATCCAGAGGAAGGCAAAAAAAAAAAAACCCATGTGGAAAATAGTAAGCTCCACTTTGGGGAAAAAAAATTCCTTCCCGACTCCCCATACGGCAATCAGACTAGTTCCCTGGATCAACGCCCTATCAAGGAATCTAGTATATATACCCTGCAACATTATACTTTTCCAGAAAGGTATCCAATCCCCTCTTAAATTTAAGTAATGAATCACTCATTACAACATCATATGGCATAGAGTTCCATAGTCTCACTGCTCTTACAGTAAAGAACCCGCGTCTGTTATTATGCTTAAACCTTCTTTCCTCCAGACGTAGAGGATGCCCCCTTGTCCCTGTCTTAGGTCTATGATTAAAAAGATCATCAGAAAGGTCTTTGTACTGTCCCCACATATTTATACATTAAAATAAGATCACCCCTTAGTCTTCGTTTTTCCAAACTAAATAGCCCCATGTGTAATAATCTATCTTGGCATTGCAGACCCCCCAGTCCTCTAATAACCTTGGTTGCTCTTCTCTGCACCCGCTCCAGTTCAGCTATGTCTTTCTTATACACCGGAGACCAGAACTGTGCACAGTATTCTAAGTGTGGTCGAACTAGTGACTTGTATAGAGGTAAAATTATGTTCTCCTCATGAGCATCTATGCCTCTTTTAATGCATCCCATTATTTTATTTGCCTTTGTAGCAGCTGCCTGACACTCGCCACTGAATAGGAGTTTGTCATCCACCCATACACCCAGGTCTTTTTCATTGACGGTTTTGCCCAGAGTTTTAGAATTAAGCACATAGTTATACATCTTATTACTTCTACCCTAGTGCATGACCTTACATTTATCCCCATTAAAGCTCATTTGCCATTTATCAGCCCAAGCTTCTAGTTTACATAAATCATCCTGTAATATAAAATTGTCCTCCTCTGTATTGATTACCCTGCAGAGTTTATTGTCATCTGCAAATATTGAAATTCTGCTGAATGCCCCCTACATGGTCATTAATATGTTAAAGAGAAGAGTGCCCAATACTGACCCCTGTGGTACCCCACTGCTAACCGCGACCCAGTCCGAGTGTGCTCCATTAATAACCACCCTTTGTTTCCTATCCCTGAGCCAGCCCTTAACCCACTTAGTTGCTCAGAAGTGGTTTTTGTCTTAGTACTCTGCCATGCAGACCATTTTTGTCCAGTCTCTTTCTTATGGTGGAGTCATGAACACTGACCTTAAAGGGAACCTGTCACCCCAAAAATCGAAGATGAGCTGCGGCCACCAGCATCAGGGGCTTATCTACAGCATTCTGTAATGCTGTAGATAAGCCCTCGAAGTAACCTGAAAGAGTAGAAAAAGAGGTTAGATTATACTCACCCAGGGGCGGTCCGGGTCCGATGGGCGTTGGTCTAATCTGGGACCTCCCATCTTCTTACGATGACGTCCTCTTCTTGTCTTTACGCTGCGGCTACGGCGCAGGCGTACTTTGTCTGTCCTACGGAGAGCAGAGCAAAGTACTGCAGTGCGCAGGTGCTGGGCCTCTTGTGCTCACAAGAGAAATCAATTCTATAGCCTTTTCCTTTGTACCATCCCATATCAGGAGCAGGTCGTCAATAAAACGACCATATTGAACAAGATTGATCAGAACCCACAGGATAAAACTTAAAAAGAATCTGTCACCAGCTTTTTATGACCTAATCTGAGAGCAGAATGATGTAGAGACATTGACCCTGAATCATGCAATGTGTCACTTACTAGGCTACTGTTGTAGATTTGATACTGTGCTGATAAAATAATGATAGTCCTCCATATTCATAAGCTCTGTATAACTCCGCCCAACACTGATTGGCAGCTTTGTGTTCATGGCAAAGGCAGAAAGTTTCCAATTAGTGCTGTGAGCAGGGTTATAGAGCTCAGCATTCGGAGAACTGCTGGATCTGCAGAAGTTAAAACAATGATTTTATCAAAACTCCAGCAAGCAGCCTAATAAGCGATACATCGCTTGAATCAGGGTCTATGCACCAACGTCATGCTGCTCTCAGATGGGGTAGCAAAAATCTGGTGAAATATTCTCTTTATTACGCTTAGCTGTTCACGGTTTTATTTAAGCAATAACTAAAGACACTGTCTGAAACGCATTTGCAGGTTACATTCCTGTTAGGTTCACGAGCGTAAAAAAAAAAAAAATACTAAATTTAGCTTTATCCAGTAAAAGTGGGACAATTATTTTCTTACATGCCATCCATGTGCAGTCTGTTTTTTTTACAGTAGCATCTATCATTTACAAGAGTTACGTAGAGTTTCCTATTCTACAAAACTGCAATGTATCAGTAATAATCCGATGCCAACATTGTTGTCTTTCTTTTTCACGGACAGAACTCAGACTGAGAAGAAGGCTGTCTGAACAAGCCCGTATAGTGAATTTTAATGTAAAGCAACAGGAAGGCAGTCCCACTGCGGTACTACCAGGGGGTCTCATGTGGAGTACTCTGCGGCAGACATGATCCATTTACTATAGATGTACTAACACTTGCATTTTATATGCCATAAAATGCAAATCATGGGTGCAATTCGTGCGACACATCATACATCTCAGGCTCTGCTTGGGCCACCGATAAGATAATATGTACAAAAAAACCTTATGGAAAACTGCATGAATGAGACCATAACATTAAAGGGGTATTCCCATCTCTAAGATCATATGTAGTAGGTGTAATAGTAATAATATTAGCAAATACCTCCAATTAGAAATGTAGTATAGTTATTCTGTTAAACTATGTCACTTACCCCATGTGCGGGGCATTGCAGTAGCTTAGTTATCCATGGCTATGACCACTAGCAACTAACTGCCACTATACGGGTGGTTGTAACCATGGATACCCAAGCTACTGCAATGCCCTGCACATGGGGAAAGCAACATACCGTATATACTCGAGTATAAGCCGACCCGAGTATAAGCCAACCCCCCTAATTTTGCCACAAAAAAACTGGGAAAACTTATTGACTCGAGTATAAGCCTAGGGTGGAAAATGCAGCATTTACCGGTGAATTTGAAAAATAAAAATAGATGCTCCATACCGTTCATTATTGCCCCATAGATGCTCCATATACAACTGTGCTATATAGAATGCTCTGCACCGTTCATTATTGCCCCATAGATTATCCATATATAGCTGTGCCATATAGAATGCTCTGCACTGGTCATTATGGCCCCATAGATGCTCATTATAAATCTGTGCCCTATATGCTCTGCACCGTTCATTATCGCCCCATAGATGCTCCACATAAATCTGTGCCATATATAACGCTGCTGCAATAAAAAAAAAAAAAAAAAAAAAAAAAACACTCACCTTTCTTGCTTGCAGCTCCCCAGCGTCCGGTCCCGGCGTCTCTCCGCACTGACTGATCAGGCAGAGGGCGGCGCACACACTTAATGCGTCATCGCGCCCTCTGACCTGCACAGTCAGAGCGGAGAGACGCCGGGAAGATAGAGCGGCGCCGGGAAGATGGAGAGGCGCCCGGCGTGTGGAACGGGGACAGGTGAATATGCGATACTTACCTGCTCCCGGCGTCCCTGGCTCCTTCTCCCGGACAGCTGGTCTCCGGGTGCCGCAGCCTCTTCCTCTATCAGCGGTCACCGTTACCGCTCATTAGAGGAATGAATATGCGGCTCCACCCCTATGGGAGTGGAGTCCATATTCATAAGTTTAACCCCTTCATGACCCAGCCTATTTTGACCTTAACCCCTTCAAGTCCCAGCCTATTTTGACCTTAAAGACCTTGCCGTTTTTTGCAATTCTGACCAGTGTCCCTTTATGAGGTAATAACTCAGGAACGCTTCAACGGATCCTAGCGGTTCTGAGAATGTTTTTTCGTGACATATTGGGCATCATGTTAGTGGTAAATTTAGGTCAATAAATTCTGCATTTATTTGTGATAAACACGGAAATTTGGCGAAAAGTTTGAAAATTTCGCAATTTTCACATTTTGAATTTTTATTCTGTTAAACCAGAGAGATATGTGACACAAAATAGTTAATAAATAACATTTCCCACATGTTTACTTTACATCAGCACAATTTTGGAAACAAAATTTTTTTTTGTTAGGAAGTTATAAGGGTTAAAATTCGACCAGCGATTTGTCATTTTTACAACGAAATTTACAAAACCATTTTTTTTAGGGACCACCTCACATTTGAAGTCAGTTTGAGGGGTCTATATGGCTGAAAATACCCAAAAGTGACACCATTCTAAAAACTGCACCCCTCAAGGTACTCAAAACCACATTCAAGAAGTTTATTAACCCTTCAGGTGCTTCACAGCAGCAGAAGCAACATGGAAGGAAAAAATGAACATTTAACTTTTTAGTCACAAAAATTATCTTTTAGCAACAATTTTTTTATTTTCCCAATGGTAAAAGGAGAAACTGAACCACGAAAGTTGTTGTCCAATTTGTCCTGAGTACGCTGATACCTCATATGTGGGGGTAAACCACTGTTTTGGCGCACGGCAGGGCTTGGAAGGGAAGGAGCGCCATTTGACTTTTTGAATCAAAAATTGGCTCCACTCTTTAGCGGACACCATGTCACGTTTGGAGAGCCCCCGTGTGCCTAAAAATTGGAGCTCCCCCACAAGTGACCCCATTTTGGAAACTAGACGCCCCAAGGAACTTATCTAGATGCATAGTGAGCACTTTGAACCCCCAGGTGCTTCACAAATTGATCCGTAAAAATGAAAAAGTACTTTTTTTTCACAAAAAAATTCTTTTAGCCTCAATTTTTTCATTTTCACATGGGCAACAGGATAAAATGGATCCTAAAATGTGTTGGGCAATTTCTCCTGAGTACACCAATACATCACATGTGGAGGTAAACCACTGTTTGGGCACATGGTAAGGCTCGGAAGGGAAGGAGCGCCATTTGACTTTTTGAATGAAAAATTATTTCCATCGTTAGCGGACACCATGTCGCCTTTGGATAGCTCCTGTGTGCCTAAACATTGGCGCTCCCCCACAAGTGACCCCATTTTGGAAACTAGACCCCCCAAGGAACTAATTTAGATGCCTAGTGAGCACTTTAAACCCCCAGGTGCTTCACAGAAGTTTATAACGCAGAGCCATGAAAATAAAAAATAATTTTTCTTTCCTCAAAAATGATTTTTTAGCCTGGAATTTCCTATTTTGCCAAGGATAATAGGAGAAATTGGACCCCAAATATTGTTGTCCAGTTTGTCCTGAGTACGCTGATACCCCATATGTGGGGGTAAACCACTGTTTGGGCGCACGGCAGGGCTCGGAAGGGATGGCACGCCATTTGGCTTTTTAAATGGAAAATTAGCTCCAATCATTAGCGGACACCATGTCACGTTTGGAGAGCCCCTGTGTGCCTAAACATTGGAGATCCCCCAGAAATGACACCATTTTAGAAACTAGACCCCCAAAGGAACTAATCTAGATGTGTGGTGAGGACTTTGAACCCCCAAGTGCTTCACAGAAGTTTATAACGCAGAGCCATGAAAATAAAAAAAAAAATTATTTTCTCAAAAATGATCTTTTAGCCTGCAATTTTTTATTTTCCCAAGGGTAACAGGAGAAATTTGACCCCAATATTTGTTGTCCAGTTTCTCCTGAGTACGGTGATACCCCATATGTGGGGGTAAACTACTGTTTGGGCACATGCCGGGGCTTGGAATTGAAGTAGTGACGTTTTGAAATGCAGACTTTGATGGAATGCTCTGCGGGCGTCACGTTGCGTTTGCAGAGCCCCTGATGTGCCTAAACAGTAGAAACCCCCCACAAGTGACCCCATTTTGGAAACTAGACCCTGAAAGGAACTTATCTAGATGTGTGGTGAGCACTTTGAACCCCCAAGTGCTTCATAGAAGTTTATAATGCAGAGCCGTGAAAATAATAAATACGTTTTCTTTCCTCAAAAATAATTATTTAGCCCAGAATTTTTTATTTTCCCAAGGGTTACAGGAGAAATTGGACCCCAAAAGTTGTTGTCCAGTTTCTCCTGAGTACGCTGATACCCCATATGTGGGGGTAAACCACTGTTTGGGCACACGTCGGGGCTCAGAAGGGAAGTAGTGACTTTTGAAATGCAGACTTTGAAGAAATGGTCTGCGGGTGTCACGTTGCGTTTGCAGAGCCCCTGGTGTGCCTAAACAGTAGAAACCCCCCACAAGTGACCCCATTTTAGAAACTAGACCCCCCAAGGAACTTATCTAGATATGTGGTGAGCACTTTGAACCCCCAAGTGCTTCACAGACGTTTACAACGCAGAGCCGTGAAAATAAAAAATCATTTTTCTTTCCTCAAAAATTATGTTTTAGCAAGCATTTTTTTAGATTCACAAGGGTAAAAGGAGAAATTGGACCCCAGTAATTGTTGCGCAGTTTGTCCTGAGTATGCTGGTACCCCATATGTGGGGGTAAACCACTGTTTGGGCACACGTCAGGGCTCGGAAGTGAGGGAGCACCATTTGACTTTTTGAATACGAGATTGGCTGGAATCAATGGTGGCGCCATGTTGCGTTTGGAGACCCCTGATGTGCCTAAACAGTGGTAACCCATCAATTCTACCTCCAACACTAACCCCAACACACCCCTAACCCTAATCCCAACTGTAGCCATAATCCTAATCACAACCCTAACCCCAACACACCCCTAACCACAACACTAACCCCAACACACCCCTAACCCTAACCACAACCCTAATTCCAACCCTAACCCTAAGGCTATGTGCCCACGTTGCGGATTCGTGTGAGATATTTCCGCACCATTTTTGAAAAATCTGCGGGTAAAAGGCACTGTGTTTTACCTGCGGATTTTCCGCGGATTTCCAGTGTTTTTTGTGCGGATTTCACCTGCGGATTCCTATTGAGGAACAGGTGTAAAACGCTGCGGAATCCGCACAAAGAATTGACATGCTGCGGAAAATACAACGCAGCGTTCCCGCGCGGTATTTTCCGCACCATGGGCACAGCGGATTTGGTTTTTCATATGTTTACATGGTACTGTAAACCTGATGGAACACTGCTGCGAATCCGCAGCCAAATCCGCACCGTGTGCACATAGCCTAATTCTAAAGGTATGTGCACACGCTGCGGAAAACGCTGCGGATCCGCAGCAGTTTCCCATGAGTTTACAGTTCAATGTAAACCTACGGGAAACAAAAATCGCTGTACACATGCTGCGGAAAAACTGCACGGAAACGCAGCGGTTTACATTCCGCAGCATGTCACTTCTTTGTGCGGATTCCGCAGCGGTTTTACAACTGCTCCAATAGAAAATCGCAATTGTAAAACCGCAGTGAAATGCGCAGAAAAAAACGCGGTAAATCCGCCATAAATCCGCAGCGGTTTAGCACTGCGGATTTATCAAATCCGCAGCGGAAAAATCCGCAGAGGACCAGAATACGTGTGCACATACCGAAACCCTAACCCTAGCCCTAACCCTACCCCTACCCCTAACCCTAGCCCTACCCCTAGCCCTACCCCTAACCCTACCTTTAACCCTATTCTGACATTAGTGGAAAAAAAAAAATGTCTTTATTTTTTTATTGTCCCTACCTATGGGGGTGACAAAGGGGGGGGGTCATTTATTATTTTTTTTATTTTGATCACTGAGATATAATCTCTCTCAGTGATCAAAATGCACTTTGGAACGAATCTGCCGGCCGGCAGATTCGGCGGGCGCACTGCGCATGCGTCCGCCATTTTGGAAGATGGCGGCGCCCGGGAGAAGACGGACGGGACCACGGCTGGATCGGTAAGTATGATAGGGTGGGAGGGGACCACGGGGGGGGGGGGGGGGATCGGAGCACGGGGGGGGGGGAATCGGAGCACGGGGGGGGGAATCGGAGCACGGGGGGGTGGAACGGAGCGCGGGGGGCGTGGAACGGAGCACGGGGGGGGCTGGAACGGAGCACGGGGGGGTGGAACGGAGCACGGGGGGGGGGGTGGATCGGAGTGCAGGGGGGGTGATTGGAGCACGGGGGGAGCGGACACGAGCACGGGGGGGAGCGGAGCACAGGGCGGAGGGGAGCCGGAGCAGTGTACCGGCCAGATCGGGGGGGTGGGGGGGGCGATCGGAGGGGTGGGGTGGGGGCACACTAGTATTTCCAGCCATGGCCGATGATATTTCAGCATCGGCCATGGCTGGATTGTAATATTTCACCCGTTATAATGGGTGAAATATTACAAATCGCTCTGATTGGCAGTTTCACTTTCAACAGCCAATCAGAGCGATCGTAGCCACGAGGGGGTGAAGCCACCCCCCCTGGGCTAAACTACCACTCCCCCTGTCCCTGCAGATCGGGTGAAATGGGAGTTAACCCTTTCACCCGATCTGCAGGGACGCGATCTTTCCATGACGCCGCATAGGCGTCATGGGTCGGAATGGCACCGACTTTCATGACGCCTACGTGGCGTCATGGGTCGGGAAGGGGTTAAAGACCTTGCCGTTTTTTGCAATTCTGACCAGTGTCCCTTTATGAGGTAATAACTCAGGAACGCTTCAACGGATCCTAGCGGTTCTGAGATTGTTTTTTCGTGACATATTGGGCTTCATGTTAGTGGTAAATTTAGGTCAATAAATTATGCGTTTATTTGTGATAAAAACGGAAATTTGGCGAAAATTTCGCAATTTTCACATTTTTAATTTTTATTCTGTTAAACCAGAGAGTTATGTGACACAAAATAGTTAATAAATAAATAACATTTCCCACATGTATACTTTACATCAGCACAATTTTGGAAACAACATTTTTTTTTGCTAGGAAGTTATAAGGGTTAAAATTTGACCAGCGATTTCTCATTTTTACAACGAAATTTACAAAACCATTTTTTTTAGGGACCACCTCACATTTGAAGTCAGTTTGAGGGGTCTATATGGCTGAAAATACCCAAAAGTGACACCATTCTAAAAACTGCACCCCTCAAGGTACTCAAAACCACATTCAAGAAGTTTATTAACCCTTCAGGTGCTTCACAGCAGCAGAAGCAACATGGAAGGAAAAAATGAACATTTAACTTTTTAGTCACAAAAATGATCTTTCAGCAACAATTTTTTTATTTTCCCAATGGTAAAAGGAGAAACTGAACCACGAAAGTTGTTGTCCAATTTGTCCTGAGTACGCTGATACCTCATATGTGGGGGTAAACCACTGTTTGGGCGCACGGCAGGGCTTGGAAGGGAAGGAGCGCCATTTGACTTTTTGAATCAAAAATTGGCTCCACTCTTTAGCGGACACCATGTCACGTTTGGAGAGCCCCCGTGTGCCTAAAAATTGGAGTTCCCCACAAGTGACCCCATTTTGGAAACTAGACGCCCCAAGGAACTTATCTAGATGCATAGTGAGCCCTTTAAACCCCCAGGTGCTTCACAAATTGATCCGTAAAAATGAAAAAGTACTTTTTTTTCACAAAAAAATTCTTTTAGCCTCAATTTTTTCATTTTGACATGGACAACAGGATAAAATGGATCCTAAAATTTGTTGGGCAATTTCTCCTGAGTACACCAATACCTCACATGTGGGGGTAAACCACTGTTTGGGCGCACGGCAGGGCTCGGAAGGGAAGGCACGCCATTTGGCTTTTTAAATGGAAAATTAGCTCCAATCATTAGCGGACACCATGTCACGTTTGGAGAGCCCCTGTGTGCCTAAACATTGGAGATCCCCCAGAAATGACGCCATTTTGGAAACTAGACCCCCAAAGGAACTAATCTAGATGTGTGGTGAGGACTTTGAACCCCCAAGTGCAAAAATAATTATTTAGCCCAGAATTTTTTAATTTTTCCAAGGGTAACAGGAGAAATTTGACCCCAATATTTGTTGTCCCGTTTCTCCTGAGTACGGTAATACCCCATATGTGGGGGTAAACTACTGTTTGGGCACATGCCGGGGCTCGGAATTGAAGTAGTGACGTTTTGAAATGCAGACTTTGATGGAATGCTCTGTGGGCGTCACGTTGCGTTTGCAGAGCCCCTGATGTGGCTAAACAGTAGAAACCCCCCACAAGTGACACCATTTTAGAAACTAGACCCCCCAAGGAACTTATCTAGATATGTGGTGAGCACTTTGAACCCCCAAGTGCTTCACAGACGTTTACAACGCAGAGCCGTGAAAATAAAAAATCATTTTTCTTTCCTCAAAAATGATGTTTTAGCAAGCATTTTTTATTTTCACAAGGGTAACAGGAGAAATTGGACCCCAGTAATTGTTGCGCAGTTTGTCCTGAGTATGCTGGTACCTCATATGTGGGGGTAAACCACTGTTTGGGCACACGTCGGGGCTCGGAATTGAGGGAGCACCATTTGACTTTTTGAATATGAGATTGGCTGGAATCAATGGTGGCGCCATGTTGCGTTTGGAGACCCCTGATGTGCCTAAACAGTGGAAACCCCTCAATTCTACCTCCAACACTAACCCCCCCACACCCCTAACCCTAATCCCAACTGTAGCCATAACCCTAATCACACCCCTAACCACAACCCTAATTCCAACCCTAACCCTAAGGCTATGTGCCCACGTTGCGGATTCGTGTGAGATTTTTCAGCATCATTTTTGAAAAATCCGCGGGTAAAAGGCACTGCGTTTTACCTGCGGATTTTCCGCAGATTTCCAGTGTTTTTTGTGCGGATTTCACCTGCGGATTCCTATTGAGGAACAGGTGTAAAACGCTGCGGAATCCGCACAAAGAATTGACATGCTGCGGAAAATACAACGCAGCATTTCCGTGCGGTATTTTCCGCACTATGGGCACAGCGGATTTGGTTTTCCATAGGTTTACATGGTACTGTAAACCTGATGGAACACTGCTGCGAATCCGCAGCCAAATCCGCACCGTGTGCACATGGCCTAATTCTAAAGGTATGTGCACACGCTGCGGAAAACGCTGCGGATCCGCAGCAGTTTCCCATGAGTTTACAGTTCAATGCAAACCTATGGGAAACAAAAATCGCTGTACACATGCTGCGGAAAAACTGCACGGAAACGCAGCGGTTTACATTCCGCAGCATGTCACTTCTTTGTGCGGATTCCGCAGCGGTTTTACAACTGCTCCAATAGAAAATCGCAGTTGTAAAACCGCAGTGAAATGCGCAGAAAAAACGCGGTAAATCCGCCATAAATCCGCAGCGGTTTAGCACTGCCGATTTATCAAATCCGCAGCGGAAAAATCCGCAGAGGACCAGAATACGTGTGCACATACCGAAACCCTAACCCTACCCCTACCCCTATTCTAGTGGAAAAAAAAAAATCTTTATTTTTTTATTGTCCCTACCTATGGGGGTGACAAAGGGGAAGGGGGGGGGGAGGGGGGAGTCATTTATTTTTTTTATTTTGATCACTGAGATATAATCTCAGTGATCAAAATGCACTTTGGAACGAATCTGCGCATGCGCCCGCCATTTTGGAAGATGGCGGCGCCCAGGGAGAAGACGGACGGACCCCGGCAGGATCGGTAAGTATGATGGGGTGAGGGGGAGCACGGGGGGGGGGGGGGGGGGGGGGGAAATCGGAGCATGGGGGGGTGGATCGGAGCGCGGGAGGGGTGGATCGGAGCGCGGGAGGGGTGGATCGGAGTGCGGGAGGGGTGGAACGGAGCACGGGAGGGGTGGAACGGAGCACGGGGGGGGAGGGGGGTGGATCGGAGTGCAGGGGGGGTGATTGGAGCACGGGGGGAGCGGAGCACAGGACGGAGGGGAGCCGGAGCAGTATACCGGACAGATCGGAGGGCTGGGGGGGGGCGATCGGTGGGGTGGGGGCACATTAGTGTTTCCAGCCATGGCCGATGATATTGCAGCATCGGCCATGGCTGGATTGTAATATTTCACCAGTTATAATAGGTGAAATATTACAAATCGCTCTGATTGGCTATTGAAAGTGAAACTGCCAATCAGAGCGATCTACGGGGGGGTGAAGCCACCCCCCCGGGCTAAACTACCACTCCCCCTGTCCCTGCAGATCGGGTGAAATGGGAGTTAACCCTTTCACCCGATCTGCAGGGACGCGATCTTTCCATGACGCCACATAGGCGTCATGGGTCGGATTGGCACCGACTTTCATGACGCCTACGTGGCGTCATGGGTCGGGAAGGGGTTAATGAGCGGTCCCACGTGACCGCTGTACAGGGGAAGAGCTGCGGCACCCGAAGACACTGTGACGGGCAGGGGGAGCGTCAGGATCGCCGGGAGCAGGTAAGTATGCCTCAGACCTCTCCCCCCTCACCCGCCGACCCTGCCACAGACCATGACTCGAGTATAAGCCGAGAGGGGCACTTTCAGCCCAAAAATTTGGGCTGAAAATCTCGGCTTATACTCGAGTATATACGGTAGTTCTCCTGATAACTTACATTCCTAATTGGAGATAAATTGCTGTTACATACCGGCATAGCATTTTGGAGATGGGAATTCTGCTTTATGTGCTCGGTGGCAATTATACACTGCCATCTCTCAGTTTTGGAGATCAAATAGTCCCATAACAGGGAGACACATCGGTACAGATGGGTACGTGTGGTGTATATATGCATTAGAACATTACCACTAAGTACCAGACAGACACTTGGCCCTGTGATTACCGTCCCTCCATGGTTACCTTCAGTGTCAGCCGTCCCTCACCACCCCGCCTTATCTATTAAAGGGGCAATTACTGCAGAGGTGGAGGGGTTAATATGAGACCATGAATTTATTCACTGTACATCCCCACATCTTACAGTAGAGTCTGAAAAGGCCTCCGATACAGGAGGGGGCTCGATGTCCCGGCTCCATGCCGGAGGGCTCTGGAGGGACCATCAACACTTTCCCTCATGCCAGCAGTGGTTTGGGAACTTATTATGAAGCCATTTCATGTCATGTGATGCTGCAAACATTTACATAGCGGCAGAATGAGGATTATACAAGAGACCATCTACGCCAACAGATTCCCACACGGGGATTCGCTTACATCTGAATGAACAGTATCAGTGTCAGGTCTGTTCCCACAAAGCTGGCACGACAAGAACTGGGCACAAAACACAAAACAAGAAGTCTTACCTCCGTCTGTCCCTCCTGAGCGCTGCTCTCATGTGTAACCCGAATACTCTGGAATGGAAGAGCACAATAGTCCTGTAAGTAGCGGCCTGGCAGTGACTGGACCACAGGAGTACAGGCATGTACACGGCCACGCAAGGCTTTCAGGGCTCAAAGATCAGCAATCTACCCAATAATTATACACGTGAGATGCATTACATTTTTTGATTTCCACATACATGCTCAAGTACAATTTTTAGAATATTTTTGGGCCCCTAAGAAGCACCCAACAATAAACTGCACCCAGGTTTTGACACCTGAAAATAGATTTCCTACTAATTAAGACTTCCTGACAGTGTGAAGAAATGGAGGGATAAATACCACTTATAACGCACTAGGTTAGAACAGGGAGGTGCTAGATCTAATGGCGGGGTTCCCCCTGCAGATCGCTTTATAGTCTGCACGACTGGAGTGCATACAGAACATAACACTGCAGGATGCACGCCCCGCAAGGCACACCGTGTAATGTGCTCCCTGTGGTATGCCCAGCAACGCTCGCCCCGCAATGTGCGCTCCGCAAGGCGCGCCCCGCAATGTGCGCTCCGCTGCATGCCCGCAATGTGCGCCCCGCAATGCGCGCTCCGCAATGTGTGCTCCGCTGCATGCCCCGCAATGTGCGACCCCGCTGCATGCCCCGCAATGTGCGACCCCGCTGCATGCCCCGCAATGTGCGACCCCGCTGCATGCCCCGCAATGTGCGATCCGCTGCATGCCCCGCAATGTGCGCTCCCGCTGCATGCCCCGCAATGTGCGCTCCCGCTGCATGCCCCGCAATGTGCGCTCCGCTGCATGCCCCGCAATGTGCGCTCCGCTGCATGCCCCGCAATGTGTGCTCCGCTGCATGCCCTGCAATGTGTGCTCCGCTGCATGCCCTGCGCAATGTGCGTCCCGCTGCATGCCCGCAATATGCGCCCCGCTGCATGCCCCGCAATGTACGCCCCGCTGCATGCCCGCAATGTGTGCTCCGCTGCATGCCCTGCGCAATGTGCGTCCCGCTGCATGCCCGCAATATGCGCCCCGCTGCATGCCCCGCAATGTACGCCCCGCTGAATGCCCCGCAATGTATGCCCCGCTGCATGCCCGCAATGTGTGCTCCGCTGCATGCCCCACAATGCGCCAGATTTGTCCTCGTGAGTTACGGAATGCACCAGAGTGTTCCATTTATTTCCACTGGAGCCAGCTGATCCGGCAGCCCACCAGGACAAACCAGCAGCAGCTCTGACAGTGTCAGCTGTGAGAAGTTTAACGTGTGTACGTGCTTTCAGCCTCTGGATGTAAATATGGAAAGCTTTCACTGTCAGAGAAAGGATCTTAAAAATCCTGGGAATGAGAAAGTAATGTTTACTGTACAATGATTAATCTTCATTTACATAAAAGCGGAATACTCTTATGAACAGAACAATGTACATAGTTCGCATTCAGCCACACGCGCCTCGAGAGCAGAAATCACCAAGACTGGCCCTTACAAGGTCCCATGCCTGGAATGAAGCCTCCTGGTGGGATGCAGCACAGCACTTATACTTGTACTTACCTCATCTTTTTCTAAAAATTTGGCTCTTTCTTCAGGACTTAATGAGGTGGAATCATCCAGAAACTTTTTCAAAGCAGAGTCATTTTCTAGAAGAAAAATACTGTCATGTCAAATGTCATCAAGAAATCTGATTTGGGACATATATTGGGATGATTTCTGGATATCATGGCACTGAGGGGGTATATTACTGCAATGCCTTTTCTGACATTCTATTGATCGGTTTTACCATATTGTAGGGCGTCCTAGAGAATGGTGCTGTTGCATTGATATTTATACCATCCTTTGGGGGCTGTACAAACCCCACCCACAAAGTGCATCCTGACCCTGGCATCAGGACGTAATCTTTCATTGCATGCCCTTCAGTGTTCAGTGGTGAACACTGCATGTGTGTGCGCTAACAGAGCAAGAAGAAATTAATGAGCTGGGGCAATCAAAATACAGCTCCCTGCCCAAGAATGCGGTCCCCGAGATTCTGCACGGGGGCCTGATAAAAGGTCGTCGAGGGCCGTAAATGGCCCTGGGGCCTGAGGTTCACCACCCCTGCTTTAAAGGCTATGCACCTACAGATTA
Organism: Ranitomeya imitator; assembly: GCF_032444005.1. Lineage (NCBI taxonomy): Eukaryota > Metazoa > Chordata > Amphibia > Anura > Dendrobatidae > Ranitomeya > Ranitomeya imitator. Next base: position 612,605,636 of record NC_091284.1, read on the forward strand.
CCATTATACCTACAGGAAACTAGTGTTTCTAGAGGTGACAAGGTCTGACAGCTGGGAGCAGATCACCAAACAGGGCACTTATACCCATGACAGTGGCAGTGTGCATGCTTCAGGTGCACTTCAGTCATTCTTTAAAGGACTACTGGAGAAATTGCCCCAGCAGCCTAAATGAGAATGATGGGATGGGAGTGACACGCGCACACTGCCACTCTATTCTAACAAGGACAAAAGTGGCCCGTTCTGGAGATCAGTGCTGGTTCCAGTAGTCAGATCCCAAATAATCTACATCTGTTTTTAATACTAGAGGAAAGGCCTGTCCTGAATAGGGTCACAGTGTGTAGTGGGATGAATTTTTTGATTAAAAAAAACAAACAAAAAAAACAAGTTCCCTATCCCCTAAACTCCTTCCAACTGGACGGCCCATTTAATTCTGGCCACATCGACTGGACACACAGACACAGTTAATTATTTGCCTACAATAAGGAAAGTTTTAAAACTTCAATGTAAAACTAGAAAAGGTAACTATAAAGAGGACAGCTCTGGTGGAGTCTTACAGCGCCACCTGGTGGACATATTCAGCTATGAGAATCATTTACCGAAGCCGAGCTTGTCCCTGTTATTTGCCACTGCATGAATGAGGCCGATTGTTCCACAGGCGTTGCTTATTGTCTGCTTCATGAAGTAAACAGAGGAATCCACATCTTGACCGTGGGATTTAATTTTTTCTTCCTCCTCTGCTCTGAAGTGCTCATACTGATTGGGAGGAAAAATAAAGGATTCAATCGTTGAATGTTAACTGTGACATTCTCACATCCACAGCTTTTAATAAGTCATGTCTTGGCGGTAACACAATGGCGTTCATTTACACATGTACGGAGCCAAAGCAAGCCTACTCCATTACACCGGCCGCAATCACATGAATCAAATCACTGCTATGAATATGAATGTGCTGCCCTGCTGTCACCAGTAGTGCCGCATACACAATAAAGTGGGACATTGGGGTAAACAGCTTTCAAAATTAAGGTGCCATAAAAAAAAATTCCACATCTGAAAAAAAATGTTAAGTATTAATGTGTTAATTTTAAAAAAGTAATTTTTTATGGTATAAAATATGAAAAATAATGTAAAATAGTTTGGCATTTCCAGTTTTAAACACTAGGGGGAGCAGCTACTGAAATTTGCCATGAAAACCAAGTGCACAACCAGCTCACATTGCAGTAAATGTGGGCGGGGTCTGATCACATGTGACATCACTCCTTCCCTTCTGGGCGTTTGTACAACGATAAGAGGATGAAGTTTAGGAGCTCAGTGAGGAGCCATTTTGTTGGTGACTGCAAAGTGATACCGAGATGTGGACAGTGTCACTGAGGACGGCCGTCAGCGCGGATTCTATTCATTCTGTTCGCTGCTCACTATCACACACTGGACCGTATCCGGAACATATGATGGGATTGGATACAGGGCCCAATAGAGCGTATCACATATGATGGGATTGGATACAGGGCCCAGTGGAGCGCATCACATAGGATGGGATTGGATACAGGGCCCAGTGGAGCGCATCACATATGATGGGATTGGATACAGGGCCCAGTGGAGCGCATCACATATGATGGGATTGGATACAGGGCCCAGTGGAGCGCCTCACATAGGATGGGATTGGATACAGGGCCCAGTGGAGCGCATCACATATGATGGGATTGGATACAGGGCCTAATAGAGCATATCACATATGATGGGATTGGATACAGGGCCCAGTGGAGCGCATCACATATGATGGGATTGGATACAGGGCCCAGTGGAGCGTATCACATATGATGGGATTGGATACAGGGCCCAGTGGAGCGCATCACATATGATGGGATTGGATACAGGGCCCAGTGGAGCGTATCACATATGATGGGATTGGATACAGGGCCTAATAGAGCATATCACATATGATGGGATTGGATAAAGGGCCCAGTGGAGCGTATTACATATGATGGGATTGGATACAGGGCCCAGTGGAGCGCATCACATATGATGGGATTGGATACAGGGCCCAGTGGAGCGCATCACATATGATGGGATTGGATACAGGGCCCAGTGGAGCGTATCACATATGATGGGATTGGATACAGGGCCCAGTGGAGCGCATCACATATAATGGGATTGGATACAGGGCCCAGTGGAGCGTATCACATATGATGGGATTGGATACAGGGCCCAGTGGAGCGCATCACATATGATGGGATTGGATACAGGGCCCAGTGGAGCGTATCACATATGATGGGATTGGATACAGGGCCTAATAGAGCATATCACATATGATGGGATTGGATACAGGGCCCAGTGGAGCGTATTACATATGATGGGATTGGATACAGGGCCCAGTGGAGTGTATCACATATGATGGGATTGGATACAGGGCCCAATAGAGCGTATCACATATGATGGGATTGGATACAGGGCCCAGTAGAGCGTATCACATATGATGGGATTGGATACAGGGCCCAGTGGAGCGCCTCACATAGGTTGGGATTGGATACAGGGCCCAGTGGAGCGCCTCACATAGGTTGGGATTGGATACAGGGCCCAGTGGAGCGCCTCACATAGGTTGGGATTGGATACAGGGCCCAGTGGAGCGCCTCACATAGGTTGGGATTGGATACAGGGCCCAGTGGAGCGCATCACATATGATGGGATTGGATACAGGGCCCAGTGGAGCGCATCACATATGATGGGATTGGATACAGGGCCCAGTGGAGCGCATCACATATGATGGGATTGGATACAGGGCCCAGTGGAGGGCATCACATATGATGGGATTGGATACAGGGCCCAGTGGAGCGCATCACATATGATGGGATTGGATACAGGGCCCAGTGGAGCGCATCACATATGATGGGATTGGATACAGGGCCCAGTGGAGCGCATCACATATGATGGGATTGGATACAGGGCCCAGTGGAGCGCATCACATATGATGGGATTGGATACAGGACCCAGTGGAGTGTATCACACAGGAGAAGATTAGGCTTCTTTCACACTAGCGTCGGGCCCGGCCCGTCGCAGTGCGTCGGGCCGAGGTTACCGATGCTAGCGTTGCCTCCGCCGCACAACGGGTGCAGCGGATGCTGCTTTTCAGCGCATCCGCTGCCCCATTGTGAGGTGCGGGGAGGTGGGGGAGGAGTTCCGGCCGCGCATGCGCGGTCGGAAAAGACGGTCCGTCGGCTGCAAAAAATGTTACATGGAACGTTTTTTGCGGCCGACGGTCGGCCAAAACACGGCACAACCGTCGCGCGACGGTTGCGACGTGTGGCAATCCGTCACAATGCGTCGCGTAATGTTGGTCAATGGAGAAAAAAAACGCATCCTGCAAACACTTTTGCAGGATGCATTTTTTCTGCAAAATGACGCATTGTGACGGATTGCAGTTAACGCTAGTGTGAAAGTAGCCTTAGATACGAGAACCGTATAACATTCTGGGCTTCAGGTTACGTCATGGAGACATCTGGCATCTTGGCAATTACAGCTTAAGCCTCTTTCACACTTCCGTCTTTGTAGTCCTGTCGAGATACGTCGTCATTTTTTGAGAAAACAGGATCCTGCATTTTCTCATAGACTTGTAGTAGCGACGTATCGCGACGGACGGCAACACGTTTCGTCCGTCGTGCACTGGATCCTGCGGAATTTGACGAGCCGTCTTTTCCAAAAAACGTTCCATGAAACGTTTTTTTGTCTGCAGTGGAAAAACGTTCCGACGCCTCCCGCGTTATATGTCGTTCCACAGAATGGGAGCCTATGGACACTGGATCCTGCGCACATTGTGAAACGCAGGAATCCAGTGACGGATGCAGTTTTTACATCTGAGCATGCCTGGAAGCATATTCCAACCCGGGGAAATATCTCTCTCACATTGCTTATGACAGCATGGTAATTTTGTTAAAGAGATTATCTGGTCCAAATTGATAAGTCTGCAATCACTCTGTGTGACTGCAGAATGATGAGCCCACCCCAGCGCACGCACTGCAGGGGGATTTGCTGGTTTCTGAGCCAGGATCGGAGGGTATGTATGTGTTATACAGACTCCCGGGCAGAGCCCGTCCAGTGGCTGAGCCTCGCTCCATAAACTTGTATTGAGTCCAGGCCGCTCTCCGACTAGTGGTGCGGCCGTTCAGTGGGCGCGGCCTAACTCCATATAAGTGTTAGTCCGAGCGAGGATGCCCCCACTGGACAAGCTCTGCCCGGGAGTCTGTGTAACATCTGCGCCCACTGGACAGGCTCTGCCCGGGAGTCTGTATAACACATCTGCGCCCACTGGACAGGCTCTGCCCGGGAGTCTGCATAGCGCATCTGCGCCCACTGGAGAGGCTCTGCCCGGGAGTCTGCATAACACATCTGCGCCCACTGGACAGGCTCTGCCCGCGAGTCTGCATAACACATCTGCGCCCACTGGACAGGCTCTGCCCGGGAGTCTGTATAACACATCTGCGCCCACTGGACAGGCTCTGCCCGGGAGTCTGTATAACACATCTGCACCCACTGGACAGGCTCTGCCCGGGAGTCTGCATAACACATCTGCGCCCACTGGACAGGCTCTGCCCGGGAGTCTGCATAGCGCATCTGCGCCCACTGGAGAGGCTCTGCCCGGGAGTCTGCATAACACATCTGCGCCCACTGGACAGGCTCTGCCCGGGAGTCTGCATAACACATCTGCGCCCACTGGACAGGCTCTGCCCGGGAGTCTGTATAACACATCTGCACCCACTGGACAGGCTCTGCCCGGGAGTCTGTATAACACATCTGCACCCACTGGACAGGCTCTGCCCGGGAGTCTGTATAACACATCTGCACCCACTGGACAGGCTCTGCCCGGGAGTCTGTATAACACATCTGCACCCACTGGACAGGCACTGCCCGGGAGTCTCCATAACACATCTGCACCCACTGGACAGGCACTGCCCGGGAGTCTCCATAACACATCTGCACCCACTGGACAGGCACTGCCCGGGAGTCTCCATAACACATCTGCACCCACTGGACAGGCTCTGCCCGGGAGTCTGCATAACACATCTGCGCCCACTGGACAGGCTCTGCCCGGGAGTCTGCATAGCGCATCTGCGCCCACTGGAGAGGCTCTGCCCGGGAGTCTGCATAACACATCTGCGCCCACTGGACAGGCTCTGCCCGGGAGTCTGCATAACACATCTGCGCCCACTGGACAGGCTCTGCCCGGGAGTCTGTATAACACATCTGCACCCACTGGACAGGCTCTGCCCGGGAGTCTGTATAACACATCTGCACCCACTGGACAGGCTCTGCCCGGGAGTCTGTATAACACATCTGCACCCACTGGACAGGCTCTGCCCGGGAGTCTGTATAACACATCTGCACCCACTGGACAGGCTCTGCCCGGGAGTCTGTATAACACATCTGCACCCACTGGACAGGCTCTGCCCGGGAGTCTGTATAACACATCTGCACCCACTGGACAGGCTCTGCCCGGGAGTCTGTATAACACATCTGCACCCACTGGACAGGCTCTGCCCGGGAGTCTGTATAACACATCTGCACCCACTGGACAGGCACTGCCCGGGAGTCTCCATAACACATCTGCACCCACTGGACAGGCACTGCCCGGGAGTCTCCATAACACATCTGCACCCACTGGACAGGCTCTGCCCGGGAGTCTCCATAACACATCTGCACCCAGTGGACAGGCTCTGCCCGGGAGTCTGCATAACACATCTGCGCCCACTGGACAGGCTCTGCCCGGGAGTCTGTATAACACATACATACCCTCCGGTCCTGGTGGGGGTGCAACATCCGACACCTATGTCGATCACCTGCTAACAGACCGACGGCAGCCGGGTTTTCTCGGACGCTGCCAGAACACTACAACTCCGCCAAAATTATAGTAGCCGTGGCTGCTGTATTATGTATTCTAGTGGCCGGTAACAGCCGATCATTGTGGGTGCCTGGGATCACATCCACAGCAAGGCCCTCAATAATAAATAGTGGCCAACCAGTGGAAGTGGGATTGGAAAAAGGATGTGAAAATTGTTTTTTTTCTTCCCAGTTTGGGTTAAGCAATGGTACCCTAAGAATTCAGGATTCAT